>NC_050447.1:126481457-126658382 GCF_903995425.1 Onychomys torridus | reverse complement strand
AATTAAGACTTCGTCAGTTGACAGGAATGGACCCAGCAGAAATTGTAGTACCTTTAACTAATGAGGAAATTTTGTCACTATGGAAAGATAATGAATACTGGCAGAGAGCCTGCAGTAACTTTTTGGGAGAGATTAATAACCATTATCCCAAAAGCAAGAGAATAGAATTCATAAAGAAGACTGAATGGGTCCTTCCTCACATTGTATGACACAAGCCAATTTCTGGAGTCCTCACATTCTATACAGATGCAAATAAATCAGGGAAAGCAGGATACAAATCAGGAGACTTAAGTGAAGTGGTACAAAGTCCATACAGCTCTGTACAAAAGGCAGAACTGTATGCCGTTCTTATGGTACTGCTGGACTTCACAGAACCCCTCAATATAGTCACTGACTCTCAATATGCAGAGAGAGTTGTTTTACACATTGAAACTGCTGAATCTATTCCTGATAATACAGAATTAACTTCATTATTCATACAATTGCAGTAAATCATCAGAAAAAGGGAACATCCTATATATATATAACACATATCAGATCCCATACAGGTCTGCCAGGACCTCTAGCACAAGGTAATGATGAGATTGATCAGTTACTAATAGGTAATGTGCTAGAAGCATCAGAATTTCATAAGAAACACCATGTAAATAGCAAAGGTTTGAAGAAGGATTTCTCCATTACTTGGCAACAAGCTAAGGATATTGTGAAAAAATGTCCTACTTGTTCCTTCTATAACCAAACTCCATTACCTGCAGGAAGCAATCCAAAGGGTATACAAAGAAATGAAATTTGGCAGATGGATGTGTTTCATTTTGCAGAATTTGGAAGATTAAAGTATGTACACCATACCATTGACACCTATTCAGGATTTCAGTGGGCAACTCCTATGAGTTCTAAAAAGGCTGATTCTGTGATTACACACCTATTAGAAGTTATGGCCATCATGGGAATACCTGTACAAATTAAGACAGACAATGCCCCAGCATATGTCTCCAATAAAATGAGACAGTTCTTTGCTTATTACAATATAAAGCATGTTACAGGTATACCACACAATCCCACAGGCCAAGCAGTCATAGAAAGATCCAATCGAACTTTAAAGGATATGCTAAATAAACAGCAACAGGTAACAATGACTCCTAGAAATAGATTGCATAGTACTTTATTAACCTTGAATTTTCTCAGTGCTGATGAGAAAGGAACAACAGCTGCGGAGAGACATTGGACGACAGACAAAACTCCTGAGCTAAACCAACCGGTTTATTTCAAAGATGTGTTGACCTCAGAATGGAAACCTGGATATGTCCTACGTTGGGGAAGGGGTTTTGCTTTTGTTTCCACAGGAGAAGAAAAGCTATGGATACCAACAAAATTAATAAAAATTCGATTCGAACAGGAGAAACCCCTTGATGAGGAGAAGTAAAAGATCATCCACCAATGTGACATCTCTTCAGGTTGTAAGAAAAATTTAACAATCAAAGGTTGGGGTAGGGTTCTGTTTTTATCTTTCCAGGATAATGGAAATACCCATCTTCCAGAAATCATAAGGCCTTGAATATCCAGATGTTTACAGCAGAAAGAAAGAATCTATTGGTACCAATCTACACAGGGTAAGATATCACTGTCTAACATCTATATCTCTATCAATCTAGAATAGTTGTGGTTCCAATTTAATTATAAACCAAGCTGGCTTTGGAGATGGAATTGGCTCACTCCTTCTCTAAACCCAAGCATATTGATAAAAGAAAAGGTTGAGAGATTCTTCAGTCCCATAACAGAAGAGCCCTCTGGTGTGAGACAGAAGGAAACCAATTATAAGGGACCATTATCTTCAAGATTCTAATTCTCTCCATGCTTACTCTTGATTTCTTGGAATCCTTTCTTACATGTCATAACATCTTTAAATCCAAACCTTCCATTCTGATAAAAAATAAGTTTTTTCCAATAGCAATCTTCAAAGTCTCCAGAAGGAAGATGGGGCCCCAACAACAACAACTCTACCCAATCCAGAATGATGTAATGGTAATCATCATCATACTACACTTCTTGCCAAAATTTCAGACAAACTTACCCATTACTCTGAGAGTTGCTGCAGAATCTACAGTTAGTCTAACTGAGATTTAACTATCTGAGCTTTCTCACAATACCCAACAGAGATACCATCGCTCCCTAAACAGCAGGAAGCAATTCTAAGAAAACGACGCCCCATCTCCCTAAGGTTTCATATTTCTCAGTGTTATGGATAATGGTTCTAGGGTTGGGGGTGGAAGAAACTGTTAAACTCAGTACTCTCCTTAAGGAAAGAAAATATGTCTCAAAAAAAAGAAAAAGGGAAAAGAAGAAATGGAATGGATAGGTATAAGATATTATGGTAGACTGTCATATACATTAGTAAACAAATTTAGTAATATAGCAGCCTTTGCACTGTTATGAATTCTTATATGTTGATACAAATATAAACTTTATACATTCCTATTTAAGATAATTTGTATATTGATACAAATACAGAACTATGTTTGTTATATTATACACATATTTTTACTCTTATGTGAAATATTTGTATATTGATACAAATGTGAATTTATATCTGTCATACTGTATGTATGTTCTACTTCTGTTTAAGATATTCTATATACTGATATATATTTAGGATTATTATCATATTGCATATTGCACTATACATTCCTACCTCTGTTAAAGATATTTTGTGTATTGTCACAATTTAAAGTCATTGTCTTTTTACTGTGCATTTGCTTACAGACTGTTTGCCTTATTTATAGGAAGCTTAGTCCTTAGGTTGTTCAGGTAGATAAGACTTACATAGTTATTGTCACCTATGCTTGTCATCTCTATAATTATGTTAGTTAGGTTATCCAGATTTATAAATACATAGGTCAGATGGACAGGTAATCTTCAAACACTTCATGGACCTAGAGAACATGGCATTTAAATAACTTAGAATTCTGTTGATGTGAGACATAATTGCTCCTGGCAGCACCAATTTGATCCCGAGAGAATGTTGGGCTTCTAAGACATTTCCATTTGGAAGTTTGTCTTCTTGGCACAAAATGGCCTACTGGGCAAAGAACTGCCCTTGCCTCAACTGCTGACAGTACCAATGCTGTCCTTTCTGGACAAGCGGGACACAAGGAAAGCGACCACTATACTTTGCCAAGACAGGGTAAGATGGTCTTTCAGAATTCCTGCTTCTGAAAATGGTCTGTCAGATACTCTAGGCCTGTAGCCAATTTTAACGCACCAATGATGCTGAGAAACATTAGGTGACTGTCCAGGCTGCTAGCTGTCTCTGTCTACTCTTGCAAGACTCCCGAAAGTTGCTTGCGTCCTTCTCCCATTTCTCAGGCATTATTATAGTCCTTCTCAGGTCTTTGATGAGGTTGGAGATTAGCAGTTATAGTTACAACTTAGTATATATACATACATAATATCTTAGATAGGATATATTAAATATTAGACTCAGGTTCTTTAGGATAGGACACCTTTTGGAATGATCTTTGTAACACGCCACCTACCCATGCCCTAGACTTCCCTGGATTTTACTATGTGTTTTTTGCTTGATATTGTTTGCACTTATTGTAATTCCAACTTATCTAGGTCATTATCCCTCATGACTCCTGGACAATATTTGATAACCATCTCTTTGTATATAGTCTTGTATTAGGTTAGAACTTTCTTATTTAGACAAAATGGGGAGATGTAGTGGATAGCCATCCCAGCATTGGCCTGGAAGTCCCAACCCCCATTGAGGCTTCGGTAATGGTCATGCCCACAAGGCAGGGCGGAGGAGGAAGCAGAAGACCAAGGATCGGGAAGAGGTCTCTCTCTTGGTTCCCGGACTCTGGACGCTGGAGGTAGACCGAGCAGAGTTCTCCAGAGAACACGGCCGGACTGCACTATACCCTTGCCAGACCCTGTAACCTACCCCTTCATTTGTAAGTACCCCACAAAATAAACCTCCCTTTTAACTACGTGGAGTGGCCTTAATAATTTCACCAATACCCTTCTCTCTCTCTCTCTCTCTCTCTCTCTCTCTCTCTCTCTCTCTCTTTTCTTTTCTTTTTTTTAAGTTCAGGAGCCCTGTTGGAGCAGTGGTATGTTATTATGACCTGGGGGTATTTTGTCCAATTTTTTTCCCCAGAAAATTTTAACAGGTTTATTTATAATTGTTATAAAGTTGAACTTTTGAAATGTGTTCACTGAAACATTTTGTTTGCATTAATGCTTTACATCTCGCATTTATATTAAAAGTTCATACACAAATGAAAATGGAAAAACTGCCAATACCTGATTTCTGTCCCCTATTTTTCCACTCGCAGTCATATACTTAGGTACCTTTTGACCCCATGGAAAAAATATCTAACATTCAGAACTACTGATAACAGGAAGAAGAGGAAAATTTTTTTGAGAATGAAATGTTAGACTCTTAAGCTTGTTCTCCACGTATACGCCGAGCTAGCTGGGTATCTTTTGGCATAATTGTTACAAGTTTGGCATGGATAGCACACAGGTTGGTGGTATCTTCAAAAAGGCCAACCAGATAGGCCTCACTTGCCTCCTGCAAAGCACCAATAGCTGCACTCTGGAAGCGCAGATCTGTTTTGAAGTACCAGACGCTGGAAGGGGAGTTTGCGAATCAAAAGTTCAGTGGACTTCTGATTTCATAGAGTGCCACAGTACCAAGCCTGTAACTATGAGGTTTCTTCACCCCTCCAGTAGAGGGCGCACTCTTGTGAGCGGCTTTAGTAGCCTGTTGTTTCCCGGATGCTTTTCCACGGTGGATTTGCGGGCAGTCTGCTTTGTAGGAACCATGGTATGGGCACCTTGGCTCCCTAACGCCAGCGCCGCCTCTTGCTTGCAGAGCTCCAGCCGGAGGAGAAGGGCGGAGTTGAGTAAGGAGGTTTTCTCCAATTGTTAAACCTCAGTCTTTCACTGACTCTGTTATCTGTTCCCTCACGGTGTTGCTTAGCCTTCACTCCTCTACTTACGTGAGCTAGGAAGGAGAGAAAGGGTTTGGAGTTGGGAAAGCGCCCTTTCCCAGGGATGATGAGACCTTTGGCCAATCCTCTCCTGCAGAGAAGGCTTCTGTTATGAAGACACTGGCACCTTCCTGGGTTCTAACTCGTCCTCTGTTCTGAGCAACAAAGGGAACTCTTGGTTCTTCTTTGCAGAAACTTGGCAAGGCTTCTGGAGGTAAAATTCATGACCATGAAAGGAGCCCTCCTACTATCTCCTAGGAGTTTCTCACGCTCCTGCTGGTCCCAACCAGTGGCTTGTGCTGTCAAGGGCCTGATTTTTACCAATTTGTCACGTTTCAATACTACTCTTCAGATTCAGTAGTGATCATTCATTCTAAATTCTCAGCTCTTTTAAGGCTCCCAAAGTCTCTGGTCTTTCAGTTTGCTTAGCTTTGTATTATTTTAAAAATAAGGATCAGGTTCTCTGCATTTCACAACTGAAACTAGCATACCCTCACTAGCTCCCCCCCACCCCCCCTTAGATGTCTTCATTTCTTTTAGGTAACACGACCCCTTTGACACTGCGTCTTAACCAATTCGGGTCTATAAAAGGAACACATTTTTGAAACAAAAGTCTTTGCTCTCAATTGTCAGGAAATGACTCACTGTCCTCCCTTCTGCCAGGAAACAGAAGCTTGAGCATATTCAGAAGTAAGGAAAATTTAGCATTTTAATACAAACCTATGATGAAAAGTTTCTCTATTTTTTTTTTCAAAAAGTTAGCTACCAACTGAAACAACTATCACACCAAAGCTTCACTATTTATGGATAGTAAAGGAGAACTCATATTAGGAGAGGCTGAGTGGCTGTATTTTAGAGTGCTTTGTACATTATTATTTAATTAGGCCCCTTTAAAACATGGCAGGACCACCTGCAAAGGTGCTTTGTAAGGTGACTACCTTCTCCTCCATTAGAGGAAGTGGGCCAGGCAAGGGCTGCTATATTTAGCAAGCAAAGGACTAGAACACAAAGTTGAAATTTAATTTTTTATGCTGAACAAATGAATCTTGAGAGTAATAATTCCTGTGCAATATTGTGTATCTGGCAATGCCAATCAGCACCTAGGGATAGATCTTTGAGGGAGGATTAGAAGGACTTGGTCTTGGATGTGTAGGGGACATCACCAGAGATCTACCAAGAAGAAGGCTAAGTGTTAAAGAGAGAAAATAAAGAGTTGTTTGAGATAATGTTTGTAAATTCAAATTCTAAAATATGATGATGCATAGTTAATACTTCCAAAACTTATATTCCAAGAACACTTATTAAATTTTATCCATTAATAGGATGTGATGAATCACATTACAGCCATATAATCAGCTCCAACTTCTATACTTGTGCCCACATGTGATCAGAGGTTTTTGAGTTACATAATAAACCACTGGTGATAAAGCAATATTATTCAAATTAGCACACAAGGCAACAGATTTTCCTGGGGCATTTTCATGCATACTTTGTCTTGATTTGGCCCCCTCTCCCATTCCCCTTCCCCATCTCTCAATTCCCTCTTTGCTTGCACCCATCACCCCACAGGACTCACCTTTCTGCTTTCAAATCTCACATAATCTATTCCCTCCCCCATATCAGACCCTTTAAATGCCTTTTTCTCCTCTCATGTTTCCATTTCTAGTTTCATATAGTACTGTTGATGTCTATGGGAAACTTTAAATTTGAAATGAATGTGTTACACATTATAACATGATCATGAGCTTATTGGGTCAAAGTGAAAGGTTATGGTTTAAAGTACTATCTGTGTATGTAAAATTGACCAGGAGTAGGGCTGTGATTGTTGATTTCAATTGTAAACTTTGAAGTATCTGAAATTATTCAACAAAAAGTCTCAGTGAGGAATAGTCTGGATTCTGAGTATGCCTATGAAGGATTTTCTTAATTGACTTGATTGAGATGGAGAAGCCACCTTGAACATGAGTGGTACTCACTTTCTCATAGGCTAAGTCCTAGAAAGTGAGCTGAGCACCAGTTATACACTCCTCATCACTCTCTACTTCCTCACTGTACATGCAGTGTGACCAGCTGCCTCAAGCTCCTGTTGCTGTGGCTTCTCCCATGATGATGGACTGTAACCTTGAAATGGGAGCTGAAATGAACACTTCCCCTTTAAGAGTCTTTTACTGGAATATTTATCACAGCAGCAGAAAAGAAACTAAGACAGTGACCTAAACTATAGTCAAGTAATGTACACACATAAAAATTAGTTACTAGGATATATAGTTGAGAAAGAACACAGTATTTAATATTTCTGAGTGTATAATGTGTCAATTAATATTATAATTTTCATATCTACCTATCTCCTATAAACTTCATAAATTCATTTTTTTCTGATGCCTAAGAAGTATCCTATTGTGTGTGTATAACTTTGCATTATCCATTGATCTGTTGATTGACATCTAGGTAGATTCTATTTCCCTAATGTTGTGAATAAATGTTCTTGTGCAAGCATCTCTGTGGAGGGATATGAAGGCCTTTGGGTGTGTGTACAAGAATAGATATATAGTAGTTCTGTTTTATAGTCAACTGAGACCCACAAAAAGCAACGAGAGTAGAGCAATATTTGAATATTTCCCCACTGCTGAGATTGCTTCTTTTTTTTTTTTTTTTTTTTTTTTTTTTTTTTTTTTTTTGGTTTTTCGTGATAGGGTTTCTCTGTGTAGCTTTCCACCTTTCCTGGAACTCGTTTTGTAGACTAGGCTAGCCTGGAACTCACAGAGATCTGCCTGTCTCTGCCTCCTGAGTGCTGGGATTTAAGGTGTGCACCACTACCACCCAGCTGCTGAGATTGCTTTAATGAGGCAATTCCACGGAGTCTGTCTGATAGTCAAAAGGGTTTATTTTGGGTTAACTTATAACAAACAAAGGGGGTTGGTTGCAGGGTCCAGGAGAGGTGAGGCACAGTCCAACACAGTTCTCTGGAGAGCTCTGCCTTGGTCTGCAGTCCTAGCATCCAGCCTCTAAGACCACGAGGTAGCCAACAGAGAGTGAGCACATATGCATTTCAGGTCTTCAAGGGTCCCTGTCTTGGACACATCCCAGGCGGGGGCAGGTACCTAGCAGTTACCTGCTGCCTACTAGGGGTGGTGCTTCAGGGGTGAAGCACAGACAAGCACCCCTACATTGCTTTGTGGGTAAAATAATGTGTATGCAAGCCTAGGGACATGAGCTCAATCCCCAGAGTCTACAAAACAGTGAAAAGAGAGAATTTACTCCACAAGGAAGTCTTCTGACGTAAACACTATGTACACTATGGCATACATGCCTACCACAGACATCATGCACACACATAGACACAACAAAACATGTAAAGTCTCCCCACAAAGAAAAAGCCAAGACTGAATAGATTCACTGTCAAGTTCTACCAAACTATTAAGGAGACCTAATACCAACACTTCTCAAACTGTTCCACCAAGTGGAAAGGAGAAAGATACTAATAATTTCATTGTATGAAGCTGGTGTTACTTTGATAACAAAACTAGATAAAGACACACATACAAACACACACATATTAAATGAAAGGAAAAAGGAAAAATATAGACCAATTTCCTTGATGAAATGGATGCAAAATTTTTCAATAAAGTATTTGCAATGACATCCACTCTTGGGTATGTGACCATCTCCTGTGGACCACGACACATCTAAGAATGTATGAACATCACAATTGAGCTCCAAAAAATAAGGACACCTTGTCTGGAACACCAGGACTTAGAGGCTCAATAGAACCAAATGCAACTGGCAAAAAAGAAAAAAAATGTCAATGTAATGATGCCTAATGATATTCTACTATAGTCATAGATTGGTGCCTAGCCCAACTGTCATCAGAAAGACCTCATTCAGCAACTGATGGAAACAGATGCAGAGAACCACAGTCAAGCACTAGGCAGAGCTCAGGGAATCCTGTTGAAGAAGGGGAGGAAAGATTATATTAGCCAGAGGGGTCAAGGACACCACAAGAAAAACTAACCTGTGCTCATACAGACCCAAAGACTGAACCAACAACCAGGGATCCTGCATGGGACTGACCTGGGCCCTCTGCATATACATGACAGTTGTGTAGTTTGGTCTTCTTGTGGGACCCCTAACAGTGGGAGTAGGGGCTGCCTGACTCTTGGGACCCTATTCCTCATACTGGATTGCCTTGTCCAGCCTTAATATGAGGGGAGGTGCCTAGTCGTACTGCAACTTGATACACTATGTTTGGCTGATATCCAAGGGAGGCCTTTCCTTTTCTGAATAGAAACAGAGGAGGAGCAGATGGGGAGGGACTGGGGGAAGAGCAGGGGCCAGACACTGTGGTCAGGATGTAAAAATTATAATAATAATAAAAGTCATTTAAAAGGACAAGGTCACAAAGCTTGTTGGATAGAGAAGGGCAGGTGAACCTGGGAGGAGTTGGGGAAGAGGGTGAATATGATCAATATGCATTGTACAAAATTCTCAAAGAATTAACAAAAATATTTGCAAAGCAAATCCAAGAATACTATAAAAAGATTATATGAGAAGACCAAGTTGATTTCATCTCAAGGATGCAAGAGGTTAGTTCAGCATATGCAAATGAATTAAAATACATCATTTAAATAGACTAAAGAACAGAAACCTCAGGGTCATTTAGATAGATGCAGAAAAAGCATTTGACAAAGTTAAGCATGGGATCAGGACAAAGGCCTGAACAAAACTGGGAATAAATGAGACATACCTCAGTGTAACAAAGGCTGTGTGCAGGAGACCGAGTAGAGGAAAACAGAGCATCTCTCCTAATGTCTAGGACGAGACAAGGTTCCTATCCACTCCTTTCTTCTGCAGTGTGGTGATGCCAGTCTTAGTCACAGCAACAAGAAAAGGGGAATGAAAGGAATACAGACAGAAAAAAAGGGAAATGTATTCTTATTTGCAGATAGCATGATTTTTACATGAAGACCCAGAGGACTCCATCAGAAAAAGGTTCAGATCCAATTAACATTTCCAGTAAAGATGCCTGATGCAAAATGATTATTCAAACCAACAGCTTGAAAATGTACCAATTATGACCTTGGGGGAAAAGAATTCCGTGGCGGCATTAACTTGCCCAGACGAGTCAGTTCTGAGCAGTGGCCTCTTCTTTTGTCTCTTCTTTGGGACACCCATCACAGCCAAGCAGCTGCATCCTGCTTAGATATGTGAACACAGAGAAACTGGTCTTCAAATAACGCTAAGGGTAAAAGAAAAAAAAAATCTGTTAATTAAATGGCAGTTGTAACCAGGAGATGAGAATTAATTAAGGGAAAGTAGTATAAGTATAAATAGGTTTAAATCACAAAATAGTCTTACTCTCAATTTAATTGCTTATGTAATTAGAGTTAATTGCAGAGTAGAGGTTTGGTAATGTAATAAAAGTTCTATTCAAAAAAATAGTGATTAGCCCAGTTCCCTCTACCCTTACTTTTCTTCACACTCCCACCAGAACCTGTGGGAGTCTGATTGACCCAGTGTGAAGTCAGAGGTATGTGACCCACTTCCACAGCCCAGCTCCCCAGCTCCTTCCTAGCTCTAGACTCCTGCCAAGAAACACAGGAATTGGCTGACCCAGAGTAAAGCAGAGATAGACAGCCCATTCTCTTGTTCTCTTGCTGTCTCCACAATCTTGCCAGGACCTACAGACACTCTGCACCAGTGTGAAGTCAGTCACACAACCTGTCCTCCTGGTCTCATTTGTCCCCAGGCTCCTGATGGGACCCACAGGACCCCTGACTCAGTGTGAAGTCAGAGGTGCATATCCAGGTCCCATGTGCCCTCAGCTTTGTCCACGTTTCTGTCTGTATCCATGGGAACTCTGCTGTCCCAGAGTGAAGTGAGAGATCTGTGATGCAGCTCCCTACCCACTTTTGTGTCTCCAGGCTCCTGCCAGGACACATGAGGTAACTGCTTATCTTAGGTAAAGTCAGACTCATGTCGCACAAATCCTATTCATACTTTTGTTCCTAGGCTCCTTCTGGGAATCATGGGGATTCTAACTGTTCCAGTGTGGGTCAGAGATCTACAACCTGGTGCCCTATCCCTTTGACCCATTTCCAGACTCCTGCTGGGACCCATAGGAATTTCCACCAATCCAGTGTGAAGGAAGACCCAAGGAAGGGGGCTTCAGCTGACTGAATGAGATCAAGGGCCTATGGTCCATGATAATCTCCTTATGCACATTTCCAAGATACTTCAAGACGTCTCCACAGAGACTCGGAACTGCTCCATGTGAGTTCAAAGATGTAAAAACCCTTCAACCCCAACAATTGTCTTTAGCCCACTGCCACTGTGAATGTTGTCTCTTGAGCTCAGAGTCCCACTAAAACATGCTCCCAGCATTCGTGAGTTCTCACAGACTCCCTTCAAGAAGCTAGAGGTTGTTCCCCTGGTGGAGTGGGGAACACCTCAGATACCACCCATGGATCAGCTACCACCCCACAACTGAGCTCTGTGTACCACCCACCCTAATCAGCCTAGTTGAGTAAATGCCAAGCACCAATCCAATTGCTAATTCAACACAGGTGCATCAGAAAGACTTAACTAATGGGCTAACTAGATATGCAAATCCCAGTGCAGAACCACAAGCAATAAGGAAGATTGAGAGTCACTGTGTCTCCTCCAAAAATTATCTTCTGAACTAAAGGGTCCCTGTTGAAAGACTCCTAGACAAAATCCCAGATGAAGAACTCAGGAGAGCAACTATAAGCACTTTCATGTCAAAGGACACCTGAAGATGCCTTAATGAGTTTAAATGACAAAGGGATAAACTCTTGATGAATTCTAAGAGGACACAAGTAACAACTAAATGAAATAAGAAAGGAAATTCAGAATACAAAATGAAATATAATACAGAAATAGAATTACTAAAGAAAACCTGAAATGATAGGAAATAAAAGTCAGCAAGTCAACTAAAAAGCCCAGCAGAGAGTATTAATAGTGGAGAGGATTGTGTGGAAGACGAAATATCAGGACTTGAAGACAAGGCAAATCTGGAGTATTCATTTAAGGAAAATATAAATATTTTAAGTATATTATTGCACACAAGAGTCCTTGGATTATCTCGGTTAGAACAAACCTTAGAATTATGGGCATGGAAGAAATATTGAAAAATATTTTCAATAAAGTCATAGAAAAAACAACTCCAAATCTATGAAAAAAGAAGCCCATCTGTGTAGCTAGAGTTTTCCTGCCTTGCCCAGTCAGGACAAATCTCTCTTACCCGCCAGTCCCACAGTCGCTCAGACCCAACCAAGAAAGCACACAGAGACTTACATTGTTTAGAAACTGTATGGCCGTGGCAGGCTGCTTGTTATCTACCTTTTCTATCTTAAATTAACCCATTTCTGTTAGTCTATACTTTGCCACATGGCTTGTGGCTTACCAGTGTCTTTACATGTTGCTTTTCATGGCGGCGGCTAGCGGTGTCTCCCCAGCCTTCTACTTCCCAGAATCCTCTTCTCTCTTGTCCCGCCTATACTTCCTGCCTAGCCACTGGCCAAACAGCATTTTATTTGTACAGAGCGATATCCACAGCACATCTGGGTACAAGAGCCACAGAGAATAACAAATAACTAAGACCAGGAAGAAATTTTCACATCATATTTTAGTAAAAAAAAAAAAAAATTACTATACAGAATATTCACATCACTGTGCATCTATTCTCTGAGCTTATTTTTTGATCTTGCAAATCAAAACACTAGCCCTGTTAAACAATAGTTCCTCATCCTTCACTCCCTACCATCAGCCCAGACAAAATCTCTACTCTAGATTCCTCATACAAGTGGAATCATAGGCTAGTTGTCTTTTTATGGCAAGCTTGGCTCACTCTCCATCACATCATCAAAGTTCACCTATGTTGTAGCATATATCAGTTTCTTTCATTTTAAAGACTAAATAGTATTTCATTTTATGTGTATACCATACATTTTCTATCTGTTCATCTGTCCGTTAATATGTGATTTGTTTCCACCACTAGAAAATGTGAGCAATACTCATAATTATGCATATATACACATATAACTGTCAAAAATGGGGTTGATGGATGGTAGGGAGTTTTACTTTTTTTTTTTTTTTTTTTTTTTTTTTAGCTGAGGATCGAACCCAGGGCCTTGCACTTGCTAGGCAAGCGCTCTACCACTGAGCTAAATCCCCAACCTGAAGAACTAGTTTTCATAGTGTTGTTTTCACAATTTCACATTCATGTCAGCAGTACACCAAGCTTCCAAGTTCTCCATACTCCAGTATGAAGCCCTTGCTGCATCAAGAGCCTGTGGCCAGAGAAAGGAGACTTGCCTAATTTCTGAACCTCAGTTAAGTATATAAATTTCTGTTCATAAGGAATGAGAGGATGAAATCGATGGAAGCATTTAGGGAAAAGGGGGGGTTGTATTTTGTTAATTTTTTTGTTGTTCTCAGGAAAGGATCCAGTGCCTGACTCTCAAAAAAAAAAAAAAAAAGTGAGTAAGTGAATTAAATGAACCAAGGTGTGTTAATGGGGAGAATATGCTTTAATTTCTCAGCTTACTTCAGAAGGAATGTAATTCTACATAATGGCTGATGTTTAAGAAGAGCACCCACCATGAGTTCTGTGGGGTTCAGATCTGTTAGTACCAGAAGGCCAGGAAAATTGTACTGGATCACAGGTATGGGTAGAATGAGGAAGCCTTGATGGTAACATCTGTGAAATGTAGAACTTCTCTGAACAAAATTGTAAATATATACATACCAGTCTCTGGGAGTGATGGTTAGTGTGAACTGTTAAGTTATCAGAATGTAGAATAACTAGGAGATTGTCCTCTGGGTGTCTGTGGTGGGTTAGCTTGATTCCTCTCACTGAGGTGGAAAGACATGCCCACTGTGGTGGCATCATTCCCTGGCTGGGATCCTGGTCTGCATAAGCAGAGAAAGGGAGCTGAGTAGCAGCAGATATGCATCACTCCCTACTTTGCAATTGTGAACACAGTGTGACCAGCTGCTCCAAGCTCCTCCCACTTGACTACCATGACGTGACAGATTGTACCCTTTCTCTCTTAAGTTGCCTTTATCACAGCAACGGAAAACAAACTAAGACACTGGGGTATATGACAAATTGGAAGCCACCCCCAAGTTGCCTTTGATGTGTGGCCTAAGTGGAGCCTCCAACTCACCCTGTGACTCACAAATGGAAGGCAGAAGGTGCAGTGTTCAAGGCAAAAGAAAGACGCAACCTGCTCCAAGCTCACTCCGAAATTCGTTTTCATCTCCATGTGCTGTTCTGCTGTCCCTCTCAAAATTAACAAGGCATTTTCAAGCCCTCTGTCTTTAAACACACTTCGACTTTGACTTCCAGGCCTTTCTTCTCTGCTCCAAATTAATGGTTCTTTTGTTTGAAGGTCCCCGTATATTATTTGTTCAGGTCTGTCCTATTTAAGTATGTTCAGGGTCTCTTTTTTGCCTTTGGATTAAAACACCAGTTCCCAACAAAGCATTCTGGTTTCTATGCAGCCTGCCACCAATTTCCCTCCCGTGCTCTGCTCTCATTTCATGTGCTCTGTGCTCTAGATATTCACCCATCTCCATGTTTCTTGGCTTTTCAGAGATCCTCAAGTTCTCAGAAGTGTCTGTGGAACATTTCTGATGCACGTGTTCATTATTGGTCATCCCATCTGGGTCATGATCTGAAAAGAAGCCAATCAACAAAAGTGACCCAGAGCACAGGCCAATCTGACCCAGATTCAAGGTCCACCTGTGATTTCCATTGCATAAACGGCCTGGAATATTCTTTCTTTGTTTATATACAAAACTCAATTGGATCAAATCCAGTCATTTTCTTCCATAGGATAACTCAGAAACTCAGGCATATCTATACCCTGACAGCACCCAGTCAGCAGTGAGATTAGATGTGAGTTGAGGAACAGGAAAACCTATACTAGAGGCCCCCACAGGAAGATGAAATGTAGGGTGTGGTTGTTTGGCACAAGGTAACAGGTTGGTTGCAGTCTTCCTTGTTTGCACAGTAATGGAGGTTATAGAAACTTTCATTAAAGGAACATGTTAACATCACATACTCAGTGCTTTCCCATGTGCTGGCTGCTTGTGCTCAGGTGGTCCCAAGCTGTATTCTTCTGCTTCCCCATTTTCAGTAGGAAGTGAGCATCTTCTCCTCACTGGATTTTTTGAGAGGCATGTACAACAAGATAATGGATGTAAGATGGCTTTGGACACTTCCCAACATGTCTTCCACCCACCTAGAACTCACTCTCCCAGGTTCAGCAGCTTGCATTTCTGTTAGCTTGACAGTGAGCTTTTGTATAATGCATGACTTCCAGCCTCTCATTCCAACCTATTTTCTTTAAAAATTGCCTTTCGTTTCAAGACATAGAGGCAGGTGGCACACTGTGTAAACCGTGAAAGAAAGGATGAAAATATCTGCACATTTTGTACAGTCTCCAAATATCCCAATATAAATATTTACTAGAGACTGGTCCAACTTCCCAGTCCAAGAGGACAGAAGGTGAATTTTGTGCTATGTGGGAACAAACTTCTTAGAATCTATCTGTGTGTGTGTGTGGGGGGGGGGGATGGGCAGTGATAAGATGTTCAACCTAGAGAGCCTGGAGTTAAAGCCAAGGGAAGCCATGGTTGAGGTAAGGCTCTTCCCTAACTAGTTATAGTAGCCATGTAATGTTTCAACAACTTTGTACCCACTGTTGTCTCTGCCAAGACTGTCCCTTCCTTCTCTATCCACTTTGCGGTTACTTATGCACCATTTAAGAGAGAGAGGTTGGGAGTTGGAGAGAGGACTCAGCAGTTAAAAGCACTGGCTACTCTTGCAGAGGACCCGAGTTCAGTTCCCAGCACCCACAGGGTTAATCACAACTGTAGTAGAACAGGCCCATAGGGTTGAGGAAATTGGCTCAGACCAGTAGCCAAGGCACGCACATAACGTACACCCTAAGAGCCAACCTGGAGTCTGCCTGAGGGCCTAGCAACAGTTGATGTGATGTTAGAGTTCCTGATTGTGCCCAGTCAATAAGAGATGACCACACACACTGGGAGCTGGGAGGAGGGTATATAATGTTATTGAATAAATAAGTTCATTTTTTGCTTTCAACGGATTCCTGGTGTCTGAGTTGTTGATACCTCGCCTTCTCACCCCCTCTCCCAAGGGAGCTGCTAGAATCCAAGCAACATCAACCTGCAATTCTAGTTCCAGGATATCCGACAACTCTTCTGGCCTCCTCAGGCACCAGGTACAAACATATTACACACACATACATGATGGCAAAACACTTATATGAGGTAAATAAACCTATTTTTAAAGAAACACATGTTCAAAGGCTTTAGCTGGGCTATGTTGTCTTAGTATCCCACACTCACCACCATCATCATCATTACCACAACCATTACCACTATCAATCACCACCACCATTTCTATTTCTTACATCTACTGAGAGTTTAATATTTTTTCAAGCATTGCCTAAGCACTTACACTCGGTGGTCACAATAATAATTAATAATAGTAATAATAATAACAATGTGGAAACAGAAGCAAGCTGAATGAGATGACAGCTCGTGTCACGTGGCCCTATGACAGGGGTGGCTCAGCAAGTCCAGAAGAGTGCCTCCAAGGAGTGTGCTATGGCTTCTCTCAGTCCTCTGCACTCTTTCACCAGATCTGGGTCTCCTCGGGAGCCAGTGCTCTGCCCCTTTGTCCCTGGGTTGCTTGCCTCTGCATCAGCCCAGTGTAGAGTCCCTACGTGCAAATTTCTCTCAGTGACTGCTCAAATGAAAGCATGAATGGATAGAGCAGTTCCAAATAAAGGGTGTATACATCCCCCAGGATCTGTCAAAAAACATGAAGACCGTCCAGATGAGGACCTGTCACACTCCTTGGTCCCCACTGCTGACGTAAGGTCCTTTCGTCTTCTTTACAACAATCTCACCAGGAGCAACACCTGGTGGAGCCCACAGCTGGAGACAGTACAGGGAAGCAGCTCTAGGAAATTCAAGGCACCCTAGACCTCCTAGCCAAGGTCCCACTGGTAAGTCTAGGATTGATGCTTTCTAGCCAATCCCAATGAAAATAGCCCTACATCCCTTCACCCTTTTATTTCCAAGGGCCTGGCTCTGGCGCCATCATCAGTTCATCTCAATGTTTATTCCACAGCCCTGTATATAAGGTGCTGTCAAGGGCAAGAGCACTCTGAGCAGCAGCATTTACACCCTGAACGGTGCTTCCATGCATCAAATTCAATCATTATTACATTCTACGTGGTCAGGGTGCTTCCCCTTACCTTATAGCTGAGAAGACAAGGCTCAAAGAGATGTTTTGTCTAACTATGTGCATCCAGGAAGGGAAAGGATCAAGACTCTGGCATAGGCTTACTGATTCTCAAAGATGTAGCATGAATCTTAAAGAGTCTTATTAACAAAATCAAACCTGAGGCCAGTTATTGGGGTGAATGCTGGAAAAGTCAGAGAAGCAGAACAAGCCACAGCTTCACCTTACCAGTTCCTCAGCTTATCCTGTTTTCTCAGACTGGAAGCCTCTCAGTCCTCATCCACATGAATCTCAGCTGAACTGTGCTGCTCAAAGCCTAAAAGCTTAACCAGCCAAATGCTTCTAGTTTCTCGTCTTCACGTCTTGTATATCTTTCTGCTTCTGCCATCACTCCCTGCTGTGGATATCGTTCTGTATAAATAAAATACTGATTGGCCAGTAGGCAGGCAGGAAGCATAGGTGGGACAAATAAAGAAGAGAATTCTGGGAAGGAGAAGGCTGAGGGGAGAGACCTGCCAGCAGCCGCCAGGACAAGGAAGATGTAAGCCAGTAAGGTACCAGTAAGCCACGAGCCACGTGGCAAAGTATAGACTAATAGAAATGGGCTAAATATAAGAGTAAGAGCTAAACAATGGTAGGTCTGAGCTAATGGCCAAGCAGTTTAAATAATATAAGTGTCTGTGTGTTTATTTATTTATAAGTAGGCTGTAGGACAAACAGGGCTTGGCGGGGGCTGGAGAGAAGGTCTCCAGCTACAAATGGCGCCCAATGTCTCAAGTTTCCCCCTTAAACCTAAGAATATTTAATAATCAATTCAAAATGGAGCTAAAAATAGCTTCCTAGTTGTCTCTCTTTAGTTGGCGGGTTCCTGGTATGTGCATTTGGCCAGCTGTGTGGCGGAAATGAGACGTCTGCAAGCAGCACATTACGTGCTAGCACAAAACAAAACAAAACAAAAAAAAAAAGGTTTCAGGGCTACACGTTGCTTTGATAGAACTGCTTCTGATAGTTGATGGTACACATGGCTCCAGACCCAGAGCTGGCGGTAAACTGTACCACAGCCATGTTGGGAGGCTGAGGTGGGTGGAACCAGCAGCCACAGCGCTGTTTCAGTCTTAGAATGCTGCAGTTTAATACAATAGATTCATGATAAGACAGATTCAGATGGAACAAGACCATAAATGCTTTACAATGTATGTAAAAATGTACGTAGGCTTGGAAGAGAAAAGAAAAGGAATATAGACAGTTATATAAAAGAAATAAAAAATTTAAAAAATAAAGTCTTTAAAGAGACAGTAAAGGTAATATAAAATATAAGCCACCTAAAGATGGATATCACACAGAGAATCTGGATTATGTTGTCTTTGGGATTTTTAACTGCAGAGAGACATTTGATTGTAAAGGCTGCTGAGTTGAACCAATATGCATATTTTAAAGGTACCTTGACTTCAAAATTTGGATGTAAGGATATGTTGCTTGGGAAAGGAGGCTCTGCTTTTGTTTCCATAGAAAGCAAGAGGCTATGGATTTGTTCCAGATTAAGATACATCAGGTTTGACCAGCCAAGACCCCCTGAAAGGTCTCCGAAGACACCATGGCCCAAATGATCCAACATCCAGAACAGTTTCAAGGTAACTGACTCAGACAATACAGCCTCACAGACTACCCTTAATCCTAAAATTTACTTTATGTCCCCATAAAAATACAGTGCCCTTACCCAGCAGGAAGTAGTATGAGAAGCTATGCCCAAATTTCCAAATATGCCAAGCTGGCTTTGGAGATGGAATTAGCTCACTCCTTCTCTAAACCCAAGCATATTCCTAAAAGAAAAGGTTGAGAGATTCTTGTGTTCCAAATCAGAAGAGCCTCTGGTGTGGGACAGAGAAAAACCAATATTTTTATTTAAATCAGGTTGATTATAAATGAGATCTCTTTCTAAAGAAAGAAAGGGTATTGGTGAAATTATTAAGGCCACTCCACGTAGTTAAAGGGGAGGTTGATTTTGTGGGGTAACTTACAAATGAAGGGGTAGGTTGCAGTTTGATTATAAATGAGATCTCTTTCTAAAGAAGAAAAGGGGATATGATACAGATATAATAGGATGAAAGGGTAGATTAATGAACTTACTTTTAAAAAGCAACAACTTGTTTAAAATGTTTTACATTGGTATAGAATTTAGTCTATTGATACAAACTTAAAGTTAATTTTGTTATACTATGTGTATATTTCTACTCTTATTTAAGGTATTATGTTTGTTCAGCTCATTTAAAATTGTAATGGATAATTAAAAATAGATTAATAACTGGTCATCTATGATAATCATACTCATAGCCATGTTAGTTAAGTCTTCTAGGTATACACAGAGATATTTCAGATAGACAGGTAATCTCCAAACATTTCAAAGGTCTACAGAATATGGCATTTAAAATATTTTTAAAATTTAGACTTTCTGGACAGTGAGACATGTCTGCTCCTGGCAGCACCAATTTACTTCAGAGAGGAGGATGGGCATTAAAGACACTTCATATGGAGTTTATCTTCACCTTGGCAAAAATAGTCATTTGGGCAAGAAACTGTTCTTGCCTGGACTGCTTGATCAACTGGACATACAGGACCCATAGAAAGGTGACCACTAAACTTTGCTTGACAAAATGGTCCTTCAGGTTCCTGCTTCGCAGAGGAAACTGCCAGACATTCTACAGGACACAGAGAGAAATGACTGAGAGACTCTAGCCCTGTGGGCTGAAGACAGATGCCCCAACTTTACAAAGAAACATTGGATCAATGTCACAAGTCCTTAGTCCGTCAGGCTGGATCATCTCAGCTAGCCATCTCAAAATTGTCCTAAGCAGTTTGTAGTCCAGAGTCAAGCTTTCTGTGGTGTTAATCAGCTTGATGGCTTTATCATAGTCCGTGTGGAATCATCGTTGTGGGATCCTGTCACCTTTTTGAAGATTTCAAAGTCACTGTCAGGCGTGGTCATGGTTCCCTGCAGACTTCTTTTTTTTTTTTTTTTTTTGCCTCCTCTGTGGTTTGGAGCAATCAGTCTGATAAATGTCTGTCTCTTGAAACCATGAATGTTCTTCCCTAGAAGATAAAATCTTCACAGTAATTTCTCCCCACTATTTGTCTTGCCAAACTTTTCCAAACTGACCTTTGCTGATGCTTTCTTATAACAGGATGGTCCTGGCAATTCTTCTCTGAACAAGCAGCAGTAAACCCTTTGTCCCAGGTAGCAGCATCATTGCAGTAACCAACACGATGAGAAGGAGCCAGCAACTTGGAGCAGCAGCTGCTGCCTCCAAGGTTCCACCTCTGTTTGTGGTTTGGCCTGGGGCCAAAGCTTTTCCCAGGGAAGCCTCTTAGGCTGGCCTCAACTCAGGATCCTCCTGCCTCTGCCTCTGCCTCCTTCAGCAAATCCAACCAGTGTGCTCCACCACAACTGGCTGAGGGTAGCTCAGGCCTGAGCTGGGGCCCACAAAGCCATAGGCAAATGGCTTTCTCATGAATTTGTACCACAAATGTTGGGCATCAAATGTAGCATGAATCTTAGAGTCTTATTAACAAAATCAAACCTGAGGCCAGTTATTGGGGTGAACGCTGGGTGCCAATTGTAGATGTAACTGTCTTATTAAAATAGAAACACAGAGCCAAATGCAGAGTTGAGAGCCCAAGAGGTCAGAGCTAATAGCAAGCCATAGCAAAAGCTGGGCTGTAGTAGCACATGCCTTTAATCCCAGCACTTGGGAGGCAGAGCCAGGTGGATCTCTGTGTTCAACGATACAGCCAGCATGGAGACACACACTTTTAATCTCAATACCAACCTTAGAAGACCTGGAGGTCTGTATAGATGGGCAGTGATGAGGAGGTCATGTGGTTGGGTTTACAACCAATGAGAAGGCAGAACACAAAGTCTATAAAAAGGTCAGACACACAGGAAGTAGGTCTCTTTTTCAGGGAAGGACGACAGCGGTAGTGAAGGGTAAGGTTTTTAGCTCTTAGCTATTGCTCTGACCTCTTGGCTCTCAACTCTGCATTTGGCTCTGTGTTTCTATTTTAATAAGACGGTTACATCTACATAAACATATTTTTTTCTAATAGCTGAGTCCTTCCTTTCTATGTCTAGGATTTTTGGACTCTGGTACTCACTTAACTCTCATAGGTCTCTTGGGGTTTCCTAGTGCTCTTGGAACTCTATTTATATAGAACACATCTCCAAGGAGTAGACACTCCATCTGGCCCGTGCTGGCTACAGTTCATGTTAAAACCTGATTGATCCTTACTACCAGACTCTAAGATGAATAAAATCTGTGTCCTCTACTTCATCTCTGAGTACTGTGTCATAAACCTCGGACTTTCTCCATCTATCTTTCTCAGTAGTCTCCATATCCAGACTCAGAAGCTACCCAAGTCCCCTGTTCCACCATCCCTGTCCAGCCACAGTGATTTGAACTATTCTTCCAAGACAAATCTATCACCCACCTCACCCACTCAGAGATGCCAC
Organism: Onychomys torridus; assembly: GCF_903995425.1. NCBI lineage: Eukaryota > Metazoa > Chordata > Mammalia > Rodentia > Cricetidae > Onychomys > Onychomys torridus. The sequence goes on along the minus strand of NC_050447.1, from coordinate 126,636,577 downwards.
CAAAGGAATCCCTGCCTTGAATTTGCCCTCCCACAAAAACTTGCAAGAAGGTCTTTTGAAATTTATGTCTTTTGCCCTCTGAAATAAATGGGAATGGATGGGTTCACTGAGCAGAAAATGCTATGAGGCATTCTAAAGCTCAGAATTTCCCACACAGGCCTTCTGTGAGGAGAATGGACAAACAGGCAATGCCAAGAGGAAATTGTTGCCCCATGGCTGCTCACAGAGGCTCAGATGCTTCCAAGAAACTACTGAGTGTGAGTCAGAACAGAACAACGCCTCAAGATATCAGGCAGACATCTTGATTACCCCTGTATCTGCTCTATTGTATACTGAGTCTGTAGCTTTTGCTCACCATTCAGTGACTGTGTGCTCAGCATAATGTTAGGCCCCAAAGGTGCATGATGAGCAACTTTTCCTGGTATTTGCAGTCTAATAGAAGGCAGGCTGATTACAACTAAGTCAACAAATAAAAGTATAATTATAGATCTGAATGGTGCCAGCACAGAAGAGAACAGGGTATGAAGCAAATCAAGAGCCAAATATGTGAGCCTGTTTTCTGTTATTATAATGGAAAACCTGAAGATGGTTACTTTATAGAAAGAAGGCTTTATTTAGCTCTTATTTTTGTGGGTTCAAGGGCATTACTTGGTGAGGTCTACATGCCATTATGGTGGTGAGAATGGGTGTGGGAAAAGGATGTGATTTCCAAGTTAAGAAACTTTCTAACAACTCACTCTTGATAACTAACTGGGGGTTCACAGGAGCTGGCTATCACTCACTGAGAGCAGTTCCTTTAGGCATCTCCCTCTAGGCTCCAACTTCTAAAAATTCTGTCATCTCTTAACATTATCACACTGAAGACTAAACCCAGCACACAGCCTTCTAAAGGACACACTTAGGGTGAACCCAAAGTACAGCAGAAGTGGAGTACCCACTGGGTAGTGAGGAAATGCTTCTTGGAGGAGGATATTTTCAAGAACTTCTGAAGAATTTGGTGACAGCCACAGGAAGAACAGATAGGAGAACATTGAAGGAACTAAGGCCTGTGTGAGGGAAATGATTGGTATGACCAAGGAACTAAAAGGAGGTGACCAGAGAAGATTGCTAAGGAGGAAAGAACACAGAATGATGATGATAGGCAGATAGGACCAGGTAAGACGTAAGTCATGTGACATAAAGGACATTGGATGTATTTCTTTTAAAAAGTATTGAAGAGATAATGCTTTAGGCAAAGGATTGGCATCAACCTTACATTGGGAAAAGATCCCTCTGGTTACTGGAAGATTGGCATGGGATGACAGTAAAGTTGAGGAGGCCACTTAGGCTACCGTGGCCACTCAAGAGAGAGATGTTCATTTGGGTATGGTCAGGGATGACAATAAAGACACACAGATATGAGTGGAGTCAAGAAATTTAAAGAGGTCTTAATGATGGGTGAGTTCTAGGAACCAAAAAGAGGAAGATGTCTAAAACCACACATCTGGAGAATTCTGATACCATGTCCCCCAAAGAGAAAACTAAGCAGCCGGCAATAACTAAGACTGGAGAAGAGGGTGTGTGCTGGTAGAGGGAGTTCAGTTTGGGACAGGTTTAGAAGTCACCACAATGAGTTTAGAGAATAAGTTGAATGGAAGAATGGATGAGAACCATTTCATAAGTAAGAGCATAAACATTAACAATCATATTAGCAACCATAGCTATAGTCTGTGAGTTCTATATATCATAGCATTTAGTCTTCAAGGCCAACTATGGAAGTCTCAACCCTGACACTATTAACAGCTAGGGCCAGGTTATTCCTTGTTGTGAGAGATTGTTCTGTGCATTGCAAACGGTCTTTCATCATTCCCAACCCTCCAGACCTTACTCATTATACCAGGAGTATCGAGAAGAGGCAACAAGCAAATATCTCTGGATATTGCCAAATGTCCCAGGTTCAAATGTAGGTTGTTGAATAATCATCCTGGTTTATACCACTGCCCTAAATTTCTGTTACTTTAAGGTCTGCAGAATTTACTCTGGGGTAGACACATTAAATAAATTTTAATTCAAGACTACCTGGACCACTGATAACTAGGACAGGACCATAGTCGAGTGTATGGCAGAAACAGTGTAACCTTTACTTGAGCAGGAGTCTGGGGTCAGGAAGGACCAATGTCTAGGACCAAATTCTGAGGGTTGTGACTTATCTGTGGGTGAGAACCAGTGGAGTTCTGCTCAATCTCATGAATCAAGCAACTGCTGATGAAATCCTGTGAAACAGTGAGCCAGAATAACCTTTCCAACTTAAAGTTTTCTTTTGTCAGTTGTTATGGTCACAGTGGTGCAAATGTAGCCAATGCAGAAAGAAATATGAAATCCAACGTCTGTGAAAGGCAAGTCTCTGACCTAACCAACTCCATTTTGTTTCTGACACCACCTTGTTTTTCTTCTTCTTTATGAGAGCTCCAGAGTTTTCCTCCCTACATTTAACTTGTATTCCAGGAACAAAAGTTCTGTTGACAGCATCTTAAAAAAGAACTAAAAGGACTAAAAGTAACAGAGATAATCTTGGCACCAATTAACATGTCAACTGGTCCACAGCCAGACCAAGACGATGGACCACCATCAGGGTGCTTTCCTCCTTATTTCTTTCTTAATTAATTTCTTAATTAAGAAGACAGATTTTATGTCTGTGGATCTTTGTTCTTCCTGACATGATCATACTGTCGAGGATGCTCCTTTCCTGCCTCCACCATGACTCATCTTCTGTGAGCTTTCTGGGATGAGTGGCTGAGCCTAGTCCAGTGGGAGTTCCTGAAACCAGGGCATTTGCTGGTCATGGCATGACAACATTAAAGCTGGTCAGCTCCATGATTTTATAAAGTTCTTGCCCATGTCCAGTCTTTTCTGAGAAGAGGCAGATAGAAGACGCTTTCTTCTCTGAGGAGACAAGAACTTCAATGTGGCTACCCAGCTTTTCCATTGTACCATGAAGACAGACAGACAATAAACTAACTGGGCATGGCCATGTGTCAGCAGAACTGTATTCACAGACAGGTGGTGGAGCAGTTTGGCTGATCTCTGATCTATATATTACTTCAGTTGCAGTGAATGGGGCCTTCGGCTTCAGAAGATTAAAGGAAAGCATCTTTGACACACATGCAGATCCACCCCCCCACACACACACACACACATACATACATACATTTAGTACATACATTCTTCTAAAGATATTTGTAATGGTCCTTTCCTTGGGAAGATTCCATTCTAGTCTTCAGCTGGACAAGAGGTATTTGGAACACCCTGGGAAGGAAATATTTGAGTTGTCACATGATTGTGGAGGCAAGTATTGCTAACTTTGAGTGGCAACTGAACATCTTGTAATATGTAGGCAGTTCCTCTTAACAAACACTTGTCCATTTTAGAAAGCCAATAGGACTCAGGTTGGGAGCATTGTTGTAGCTGATAACTGTATTGAGGTAGAGCACATTCACACACAGCAAGAAAGGACCCCAGGACAGAATCAGCCCACAGTGTTCAGACTATACCTCCCATGTAAGTCTCTAGGCAGATATCTAGTCACCAACTGACCTTTTCCCTTTTGAGATCCCAAGAGTGCCTTGCACTGTGCTCAGCTCTTCTGAAGTATTTTCACAGGATAATGGATGGTACCTCTCTCTTCCACCCTACAACTTAGTCTCTGCTGAGCATGACTCTGGGCTGTCCTGTTTTCTATGTGTACATTTGCTTTCTTCCCAGCTGATGGCACTTTCCTCTAACTAGGCTGGTTCTTAACACAACATCCATTAGCTCCTAACTCTGCAGAGAAGAATCAAGTGCTGTCTTCACTTCAATCCATATTTGCTGGTAACTCATGTAGACTACATCATGATTTATAAATAAAATTCTCCTGTGATCTTATCCCATTACAGTTAACAATGTCCTTTGAAACAGGGGCAGGAAGACACCAAAACAACTTATGTGACCCTCTGCATTTGGCTCAAATATCCAAGTACCAAAGTGGCTCTCTGACTCCTTGTATCCATGCTGAGTGTATGTGAGGGACTGTAACTGTGCTGCTCACTCTGTGGAGAGCTTACAGAATGCCAATGGACGTGCACTTACACTACAGAAAATGCAGAGAAAAGATTGGGGCAGGGGCAGGGGAAGTTCCTGGATATAGCAGATGACTCAAGCAGTCAGTTGTTTGCTGCCTTAGGATGAAGACTTGGATTCTAATGATCAGGACCAACACAAAGAATTAGGCACAGTGCGTGTCTATGATTCCAGTTCTAAGGAGGCAGAGACAGGAGGATCTCTGAAGCTTTCTAACAACCAATAGAGCCAAATTGGTGAACTCCAGGTTCAGTGAAAGACTCTGTCTCAAAAAAGTAAGGATCAGTTGAAGAAGACACTTGATGTTGAACTCTGGTCTCCACATGTACACTCATATGCGCATGCACGCGCACACACACACACACACACACACACACACACACACACATGTACAACCCCCACACATGCACACACACAAGAATTCTTGGGGTTTCTGAGTAGACTGAGAGAGAAGATACCCATGCTGGGATAGGCTAAAGGATTTATTGAAAACCAACTTTCTTTGAAGTTGTTTAACATAATCTTATCAGCAAAATTTAATTTACAAAGTGATGAGTTTCATTATGATGTTTCATCAAGTGTATCATGTATTTTGATCATGTTTACCTCCATAAATACTCTCCTGCCCCCTTCCGATGATTCTTCTTCTTCCTAGATAGCCCACTTTCTGCTTTCATGTTTGTATGTATATGCATATATATATACAAAATCTAGGTTCTATATATGAAAGAAAAATAGATATTTGTCTTTCTGTGTCAGGCTTATTTCATCCAATATGATTTCCATTTTATCATTTTCCTGAAACTGACACAATTTCATTGCATTATTATTACTGATGTTGTGTTTGCTGAGGATGTTTAGGTACCTGTAATATTTTAACTTATTCATTGACAAATTTATACATATCTAATACCCGATCACATTCCCTCTCAATTTCCACCTCTTATTGAAACCATGCTTCCCAAAAACCCCTCCTACTTTATCTTTTTCTTATGACCTGTTGCATTTAATTGGGGCCACTTGCATGAGCATGAGTGGGGAGTTAATTGCTGGAGCATGGAAATTTTCCCAGTGGCTACACTACTGAAGAAAATTCCCTCCCTCCCCCAGCAACCATTAACTGTCAGTAGTGCCTGAGGGAGGAGTGGGCCTCATGAATCCCTCTTTTATTTATGGTGGAATGTCAACAGTCCCCATCTGTGTAGTCTCTATGCAGAAACCACAGCTGTTGTGTCTTCATGAGTGCAGTGGCCATGTCATATCTAGAAGACAGCATTTCACATCACTTCTTCCCATCCTCTGATTTTTAACTTCTTTCAGATACGCCCCCCAACATCATTCTCTTTCTTCCTTCTCTGCTTCAATCTTCCCAATCCCAGTATTCCCTTCTAATTTTCTGTCACATATATTCAAATAAAAAACCCCAAACACTACTTAGGTATGATTTATACAAAATAATTTAATGCATTTAAAAATCTAGATTGATAAATTGATATGTGTGCATACATGTATATACATACATATTTGTATATTCAGTACATCAGCAAGCTATCATGAATTCCTCACAGAAACTTCCTTAGTGTCCCATTTTAGCCACAGACGACAATTGAAATGCTTTATGAACATGAGGATTATTATCTTTTACTGTGTAGAGCCACGTGGCACATGCTTGCTCCTCTGTGTCTAGTTTCTTTCACTCAGAATGGTATTTCTGAACTTATCCATGTAGCTATGTATAGCTGTAGTGCATTTCTTTTAACTGCTGTGTGGTCTTCATTGTATCACAGTTTGCTTTTTCAACTATCTGTTGATGAGTGATTGACTTCTGCTATAAAAGAAGCAATATTGTTGATTTTAATACCAAGTCTGTGCCAGTTCACTCACTATATATAACATTTTCACTAGTTTTTAAATTTTATTTTTAATTCATGCCTAATAACTGTATTAAGTTTATGGAGTTCAACAACTTGTTTCAATACATGTTTAATAATACCCATAACCTCCAACATTTATCATTTCTTTGGGATAACAGCATTCAAAGTCCTGTTTTATAGTGATTTTGGAACACACAACATTGCTAACTATAGTCACGATACTATGTGATGGAGTGCCAGAATTCATTTTGCTTCTAGCTTTCAACTTATACCCATTTACCAACTGTACCTCTCTATCTTCTGGCAACCCCCATTCATTCCACTTTCTACTCTCACAGCATCAACCCCCACTACATCCCTCTGTATGAGTTCCATCTTTCAGCACCCAGCTTTTTTTATATAACATAATGTCTTCAAGTAAACACTCCTTTCTTGCCCCCAGAAAGTCAATATCTCCTTAGTTTACCTAGAATCAAACTCAGATTCTCCCTTTTGACTTCCATTGCCTTTTCTGTGATCTAGATTCTGCCCACCTTATCTGACCTAAGTCCCTCCCCACCACAGTGACTTGTTTCACAGCCTCAAACAGGCCAGAATTGCCTAAATTGCACCATCACCTCCCATCATAATCCTGCTGGCTCCAAGCCAGCTGAGAGCACCTGGCTCCCTGCCTGGGATGTACATTAACCTTCTGGAACCATTAAATCGAATGGGTACTTGAATAGTAATCTCTGGTGAAACATTTGTTTTAATCCCCTAATCACTTCAGATCAACGTTCCTTCTGGAACTGCCATCCTTGGCTCATCTTGACCTTTCATGATTGAAATACCCCAAAAGCCAAAAGGTAGAAGTGTGTCTAATGATTCTTTCAGCCACATGGCAAGTCATTTTTGTAATGCTGTGGTGATTATCTCCAGCACAGACTCTATGTGCAAAGCTTAAGTGTTCAGGCTTTTCTTAGGCTGCAGACCTAGAAAAGCTTCCTTGAATACCTGTGGCACTTACTTAGCAATTTTCTGCATTGTATAATATGGTCCTCAAAATAACACTCTGTGGAAGCCATACTATATTTTCTGGAGGGAAACAAAATGTCTGCAAGATGGGATTTGCTGGGCTGGGTATCTCTACGTGACAATATGCCATTATTTTTAATTTTGAAATGTTTATCTTAGAAATATCAAATGTGTCTTCTGGTTTCTAATACTGGCAAGCTAAATTATTTAGATGACTTCCCTCTGAAACAATGAAACATACAGCACACTGTCTGAAAACACACACTGGTTTTGGAGCACAGACTGGCTGAAAAGCAATGAGGTTGTCTTTTCTCGAAAGCTAACTGCAACAAAAAAGGAAAAGAAATCTAAAGACATCAGGCCACCTGCCCTCCCCATAAACTTGGGATCTTGTAAATGCTTGTGAAGGATAAGTTGTTGTGGTGGGTAGAATTGTCAACTTGATGGAAGTTATAACCATGTGTGAGATGGACCACTGAGGCTCTCTATGGGGAATTATTAGTTGGTGGGAAGAACTGCCTACTTTGGGTGGCATCATTCCCTAGGCAACAGATCCAGGATTAAACGGTATTAGAGAAACCCAACTGAACACTAGCATTCATGTATTAGACTTCAGAGAGTAATAAGGATATCAGTATCAAGAGGTGTAGTAGAGCAAAGAATTACATTTCAGCAAAGAATCTGGCTACTTTCTTTCCATATCCTGAGAATCTAAATGAAGTTATTTGAATGGTGCTGAACTGATTTGTTTAGATGAGGAAATTTCAAGCTTATCATTGAGGCTGAGGCATGGTTGCTACTCACTGCTATCATCCAGATGTACAGAAGAGGGAGAAGCAAATAGAGTAGGAAGATATGAAAAGTGTGAGGCTAAGTCTCAATTCTTCAGGAAGGGGGGATGCAGACAGAGTATCTGTAATTACTAAAGAGTTAAACCTTGCACCTTGACTGTAGAAACGTCTTGAGAGCAAGACCCAATTCATCAGAGGTTTCAGTTTGTAAAAATGTAAATTCACTTGAAGGGGGTGGGGATTGAGGATTATTTATTAAAAAATAGATACCCAAGGTAGTTTTCCCTACAGCCAATCACCAAGCTAAACAGAGGCCACTACTCCTATAGTATAAATGGGGCCATCCTACATTTTGAGTTGGCAGCAGAATTTGTCACATCATGCACACTAGGGCTAGTTTTGCAGGTATATAATTTCAGAGTTTTGGGAGGTCATGGAGGCTTTCACCACTGAAGCCAGGAAACATGTGCAAAGATCATTGTTCTAGTTTATGGAGCAGGGATTATGAACATTATTGTGCTGGCTTGCTGTCAGGCTCATGCTTAGCTATCCTTCTCATATAACCCAGGATGACCTGTAGGGTAACAGCACTGCTCGCATGGGCTGGACTATCCCACATCAGGTGTCAATCAAGGCAATCCCCGTAGACATGGTCACAGGCCAATCTGATCTAAGCGGTTCCTCAGTTGAGACTCCCTTCTCAGATAACTCTGGGTTGTGTCAAGTCTCAGTGAAAAATAACTATGGCAATCATATTTCCTGCAAAGAAGCCCATGAATGGCCATTACATGAAGCTGTAAAAGTAAAGTTTAAATTTCCATGGAGACATCAGGGCATTGTTGATGTCAGGACTAAAACATCCACTGAGGAAAGCTGTAGGCATGAAGCAAAAACAACACAATGAGAGGTTATATGTGTTGTACATTGCAGAACCAGAGAGGTAAAGATTTCCAAAGCCGTTGTAGCCTGGATGATCTCAGCATGGTCCCGGGATACTTGACATGGAACTGCAGTTTTTCAATTTGCCCCACTGAGATTCTAATTCATTTGATCTCCACACTTCCATTCTGGAATAGGAATATTCATTCTGTGCCACTATATATTGGAAATCAAAAACTTGCTTTTGTTTTTACAGGGGATCACAAAGAAAAGACTTCAAACGTTTGAACAATGTTGAAACTCCTAAGATGTGGATGTTAGTGATGAGCTAGATTCATTTTACATTATAAGATTAACAAGAGATTTTTATGGGCCAGGGATGGGATGTTAAGCCTTAAAGTGATGTATCTGGGTGTCAAGTTAACAAGGAAAGGACTTGTGGTTAATCTTCATTGCTAACTTGAATAGATTTAGAATCATCTAGGAGACACACCCCTAGGCAGGCTTTCCAGAGGGGTTTAATGAGGAGGCTTCCTTCCTCCTAAATGTAAGTGGCATTATCCCATGGGCTGGAGTCTGAATCTGACACTGAAGGCCTAGAAGATTCCTAGAGAGCATTGGCCTTCAGTCCATGTTGAAGGGCCACTGAAGCTAGATTATGATGTCAGCAAAGGATGGTGGGAGCACAGATAGCAGCAGCTGCGTTGAGACAGATGCATTTGCCAGCAAGGAGCAAAGGCTTGAAAGAGCGCATAACTGGCTTTTTCTTGAACTTCTTTACATGTGGGCTGCAGAAGGCTGTCACCCACTATGCTGAGAGGGGGGGTGTCTTCTCAGTTAATCCTTCCTAGAAATGTCCTCACAGAATCATGCAGAGGCATGTCTGAACTAATTCTGCATTGAGTCAATCAAACTAATAATCAAGACTGAGCATCACACCCTATTACAATGCTCTGCCCTGTGATCTTCAGAAGCTCAGAAAGAAATGACAAGGAAAGAGCCATACATGATGAGAAAGATGGCAAAGAATTTCTCAGAACTGTTGAAATATTTATGTACAGATTTGAGAAGCCTAGCAAGTCCCAAGATGGATGTTGTTAAGGCCTATATCTGAGCATTGTACTGATGGTTCCTAAAAGCAAAGCCAATAAGAAAACACTTAAAAAGAACAGATGGAAAATGACAAATGATTTATAAAAGAATAATAGATACAGTTACTGATGGCATTTCAGCCACAAAAATAAAACAAAGACAACAATATTTTGGATGTGCTGAAATAAAATAATTGTCAGTGTGAGATTCCATGATCAGCAAAAATTAAGACATTATATATAATGTATGGAACATTTTATAAAAGGTAAATGAAAAGAGAGAGGGGAGAGGGGTAGAGACGGGGGAAAGATTGGAGATTTGCTGGGGACCTGCTCCTGCAGGGTTCAGGTCACAAAGAGGAGATGAGGAGTAAGCAGAGATAAGGAAGAGATCTGAGGGTGAATTGGAATAGCTGCCCTCAAGTTTATTTTTAAAAAGGCTACACATTTTATATTCAATAGTTTATTCACAGGCAAGATTGAAAGCAGGCTCAATGATTCAGGGACAAAAGCAGCTATTAACTTCATTACAGAATTTTTCCTGAGACAAAAGTGATAAGTTCAGCAAGTATCTAAAATGCCTACTGTTCTCAAAGGTTCAGTAACTCCATCAAGTTCAGTAACTCTTACATCAATGGAAGTGTAGCTGGAGAGCTTCTCTCCAGGTGCCACCAAGCCCCCAGCAGTCCCACAACCCATGTATAAAATAATCATACAGACACTTATATTATTTAAACTGCTTGGCCATTAGCTCAGGCCTACCATTATCTAGCTTTTACTCTTATATTTAGCCCATTTCTATTAATCTATACTTTGCCATGTGGCTTGTGGCTTACCAGTGTCTTTACACATTGCTTCTCATGGTGGCGGCTGGCAGTTTCTTCTCCCAGCCTTCCTGTTCCCCGCCTTCTCCTCTTCCTTGTCCCGCCTACCCTATCCTTCCTGCCTGGCTACTGGCCAATCAGCACTTTATTTATACAGAGTGATATCCACAGAACTTCCCTCTTTCTTTTTTGTTAAAAAAAGGAGGGTTAACTTTTATATAGTAAAATTACAGATAACAAAACAATTATCAAGCAAGAATTACAGTTACAATATTAAAGAAGACATCTTATCTATCTTATATTTGTGAGTCTAAGCTTTTATATCTAACTTATCTTCTATCATAACTGAGAAAATTATAACTATCTAGTCTTCAACCACATCAAAGACCTCAGAAGGATATAATATTATCTGAGAACTGGGAAAAGGATGCAAGCAACTTTCGGGAGTCTTGCAGGGTAGACAGAGACAGCTGGTAGCCTGGACAGTCACCTAATGTTCCTTTGTAGAGTTGGGGCATTTGTCTTCAGCCCACAGGGCTAGAGTCTCTCGGTCAATTTTCTCAGTGTCCTGTAGAATGCCTGGCAGTTTTCTCTGTGAAGCAGGAACCTGAAGGACCATTTTGTCAAGCAAAGTTTAGTGGTCACCTTTCTATGGATCCTGCACGTCCAGTTGATCAAGCAGTCCAGGCAAGAACAGTTTCTTGCCCAAATGGCTATTTTTGCCAAGGTGAAGATAAACTCCATATGAAGTGTCTTTAATGCCCATCCTCCTCTCTGAAGTAAATCGGTGCTGCCAGGAGCAGACATGTCTCACTGTCCAGAAAGTCTAAATTTTAAAAATATTTTAAATGCCATATTCTATAGACCTTTAAAATGTTTGGAGATTACCTGTCTATCTGAAATATCTCTGTGTATACCTAGAAGACTTAACTAACATGGCTATGAGTATGATTATCATAGATGACCAGTTATTAATCTATTTTTAATTATCCATTACAATTTTAAATGAGCTGTACAAACATACCTTAAACAAGAGTAGAAATATATACACAGTATAACAAAATTAACTTTAAGTTTGTATCAATAGACTAAAATCTATACCAATGTAAAACATTTTAAATGAGTTGTTGCTCTTTAGAAGTAAGTTCATTAATCTACCCTTTCATCCTATCATATCTATATCATATCCCCTTTCTATCTTTAGAAATAGATTGCATTTATAATCAACCTGTTTTAAATAAAATATCGGTTTTGCTCTGTCCCACACCAGAGGGCTCTTCTGATTTGGGACACAAGAATCTCTTAACCTTTTTTTTTTTTAACAATGTGCTTGGGTTTAGAGAAGGAGTGAGCCAATTCCATCTCCAAAGCCAGCTTGATAATTTTGGGAAATTGGGCGCAGTTTTTCTTACTACTTCCTGATGGAGGGGGGCGCTGTATCTTATGGGGACATAAAGAAAATTTTAAGATTATGGAGTAGTCCATGAGGGTAAACCTCTGAGCCAGTTGCCTTGAAACCATTCTGGATGTTGGATCATCTGGGCCATTGTGTCATCAGAGACCTTTTGGTCTTGGCTGATCAAACCTGATGTATCTTAATCTGGAACAAATCCATAGCCTCTGGCTTTCTGTAGAAACAAAAGCAGAGACTCTCTTCCAAAGCAACATATCCTTATATCCAAATTTTGAAGTCAAGGTACCTTTAAAATTTACATATTTATTTAACTCAACAGCTTTTACGATCAAATCTTTTTCTGTAGTTAAAAATCCCAAAGATAAGACAAACCAGATTCTCTGTGTAATATCCATCTTTGTAAGACTGAAACACAGCTGTGGCTGCTGGCTCCGCCCACCTCAGCTTCCCAACATGGCGGTGGTACAGTTTACTGCCAGCTCTGGGTCTGGAGCCATGTGTACCATCAACTATCAGAAGCAGTTCTATCAAAGCAGAGCATAGCCCAGAAACTTTTCTTTTCTTTTTTTTTTAAACTAGCAAAGGCTAAATCCAATATGCAGCAGAGTAAAGTGCTGCTTGTAGATTCCTCATTCCCGCCGCACTGCAGGTCAGACGCACACGCAAGGAACCCGCCATAGTAGCTCAAATGGGCAGGCTGCCACTAACTTGAGAGAGACAATTAGGAAGCTGTTTTTAGTTCCATTTTGGAATCTTTTTTTGTCAGGTTTTAGGTGGAAACTCTTGCCAACATGTTGGATGCCATTTGTAGCTGGAGAGCTTCTCTCCAGGTGCCACCAAGCCCCCAGCAGTCCCACAACCCATGTATAAAATAATCATACAGACACTTATATTATTTAAACTGCTTGGCCATTAGCTCAGGCCTACCATTATCTAGCTTATTCTTATATTTAGCCCATTTCTATTAATCTATACTTTGCCATGTGGCTTGTGGCTTACCAGTGTCTTTACACGTTGCTTCTCATGGCGGCGGCTGACAGTGTCTCCTCCCAGCCTTCCTGTTCCCCACCTTCTCCTCTTCCTTGTCCCGCCTACCCTTTCCTTCCTGCCTGGCTACTGGCCAATCAGCACTTTATTTATACAGAGTGATATCCACAGCATGGAAGGGCCATGAGTTCCTCCTGGCAGAGCTAAAGAGAATGGCTGCTCTTAACAAGCAGGAACTTTCCTCAAACCCCTGAGAGAATGGAGGCCCTTATCCAAATGTCTGACCTTGGAAAAGGACTTCTGGGGACCAGACACTCCACTACAGTTTAAGAGCAATTTCCATTCCTCAAGGGGTGTGATGCAGCGTAAGCTCTGAGCTGTGTCCTAATTGTGTCCCTTTGTGTTTTAGTCTTATGGTAGGGGCCTGTTCCCCTCACAGGCTCTCAAAAGGGGAGAAAGATCCTGATGTCTTACTCTTTTCCTATTATATCCTACCATTCTGGTTTCCCTATACTTATTAACTGAACCATTACCCTTAATGGCCTCAGGCTCTGGATCTGGATTGTTTGCTTTTCATCCTTGGGGTCAGATGTGTCTGGTTAGTAAATCTTTAACTTTCCTGTTCCTGGTGTACTGAGAAGGCCACAATGGGATTCCTGTGTGCAGAGTCATCATGCTATATGGTTCTACAGTGGTGGGGATTTTTTTCCAAAGAATTATTTTGTTTAAAGAGACTGCCATTGTATACATGTTCATCCTTCAAACTCTGCACAAAGTTTTGTTAGGGTCGGCGTTCAAAACAGAGAGCTTCACTCCGATATCAGGTCACAAAAGAAGCTTTATTAGCAAACGAGCTCGTGGGACACCAGCGCGAGGAGTAGCTAGTGACCCCGAGTCTAAGGCTCACAGGCCTTTTATGAGGCGGTTCCATCAGGGCAGGGGAGCCGGGTCATCCAGAGTGCTGACATCTGGTCACCAGATGTCTCCGCGGTCTTTCTCAGAGTCTGGGTGAGTAAACGAATTCCAAGCTTATCTAGCAAGGGGTTATTTGGCAAGCATTCTTCTCACGCAATTTATCTTGCAAGTACAACCGCAGGCGGTCATCCTGCAAGCATCTTGTTAGCACAGCATGATGGGCTAACTTTCTGGTATGGGGCGTGGGGGCAGAGTGCAGTATTTTCCACTGAATCTACAATTAGCAGAGCTAGTGGGGGGGGTCTCCTTATTTCTCTTACAATGGTCTTTCAGTTTCCCAAAGGAAAAGGCATAAGGGAACTATGAGAGCCTGTGGTGGTTATTCTGGACTTCCATCTTGACTATCTGCAATGAACTGTAATCCAGAAGTGAAGGTCACACTTGTGATCCAGACCTTGAGGCAAGAAGGCAACATGCCCTTCATATGGACCTTGAGGCACACCTTTAATCTGGGCCACACCTTCTCCTGGAAGCCTGTATAAGGACAGTGGAAGAAGGAAGGGTTCTTTCTTTGCCTGTTTGCCCTCACCTTGTCAGCACAGCCATTCCTCCTTGGCATGGGAGCCTACTTCAGGATTCCAGCACATAGCAAAGACCAGTTGAGACACCCAGCCTCATGGGACTGAGCAGCTACTAGATTCTTGAACTTTCCATTCACGACTATCCATCATTGGACTACAGCCTGTAAGTCATCCCAATAAATTACTATATATTTAATTGCTATGCCTAAGGGATCCATCAAACAAAATTGCCTCTGATCTGCAAGTCTTTGTCCAAGGACAGATAGTTCCTGAAATGCTGGAGGCTATTGTTTATAGGAGTCAACTGGCCACATGTTGTCACTCCCCACGCAATTTTTTTTTGCCCTGTCTACACTAGATGTGCTTGATCACACATAGGCAGGAGGTTCACAGGCAGGAAATATGTCACAATGCACACTCTCCCCTGACTGGATGTAGGTGGGAGGTGCATAGGCAGGAAATACATCAGTATGTATGTTTGGACCTTATTGGACCTAATGGGAAATGTGAATTATGGGTTTGGCCTTCTTAAGTCCCTACAAAATGTGACTTGAAACCCAGAGATGGGCCTGGCCAGAGCCCATCCACCTGGCCAACATTTAATTAAAGCTTGCTTCAAATTTGGCTTTAAATTGTAGTAGTGGTTTTATACTAGACCTGTGCGGTTAACATTTTCTGGATGCCCCAGCAAGATTCAGACCACCTACCCAAAGTCTAAAGCTGAACCTTCACTCCAGAACCCCAAGACTGAGGGGCCACTTCAGGAAGCCTATTCCTTGAGATGTTGGAGTGAATTGACATGCTGAGAAATGTACCAAGTATCTATGGAGGCCTCCTGATGAGTTATAGTCTAGTTCTATTTTGTGGTATTACTATCTTGGACATGGAGGGGATTCAATGGAACCTCAATACTCTCCTGTCCAGGGCATATCGCGAGAAGTAGCCCACCCACCTGGTTCTAGTTCTGGTTGGAAAGGTTTTTTTTCTGTCTTGTCAAAAAGTTTTATCTATGTTCCTCTCAAAAGTTGTGTTTGCTTGTTTAGGTGAAAAGTTTTGTCTGTGTGTGTTTTCTGGTGTGTCTGTAAGTGTTGTTCAAACATGGCATAGCGACAGAAAGGGATCTGATATTTTTGCTGTCTCTGCTGCCGCCAGCCACCAGTCACCACTGCTGTAGTGGCTGCATTTATGGCCGGGGCTCAAAATTCATCTCTGAGCTTTCTGGTCACTGGATTCAGGTTAGCAGGAGTTCAGACATCTTTTGGGTATGGATTACATTAAAGTTGCTTTATGGTGTTCTTTATTGGAAAATTGGCTCTAGAATTGGATTATGGATCTCCCTTCTCTAGACCCAAGTATATTTAAAAGTTTCCTCTATGTCCTTGTCAGTTGAGCCCTTGACATTGTTACAGGGAAAAGAGCAAAGCAGAACAGACAAAAAAATTAGACTTGGTTTATTTGAACATTCTGTACCTCAAGATTTATAAGTTTATTTTATTGGATATGGTTAAAAATCTGTAAAATCTATGAAAAAAGTTAACTTAAAACTAGTAACACTGAGAATTGTTGTTTAAAATCTATGCATAGGTAATCTTAAAGGAACCATGTGCTCTGATCCCATTTTGGAATATATGTAACAAATGGATTGCATCTTTAGAAAGTCACATGAATGGAAGCCATCTTTGTTAGGATTGAAGAGGGCAGATGTCATGTGACTTCACCATTTTTAGGCAGCCACACGGCTGGCAGCCATCTTTGCTAGGACTGGAGAAGATGGATGGCATGTGACTTCGCCACCATCCTGATTAAAGGTGACCATGTAGAGTGGGCCTACCAAGGAGGCAACAACAGACCTTGAAGATATTTTGGATTAGGGTGGATTTTTGTGTTATAATATCTGTCCTGTCCTGAAAACTAGGTTTATCAAAGATAGGCTTTAAAAACAATATTAGTTTAATGAGGTATTAAAGCTGTACCTCCATGCTTTTACATGCAAGAATATACCTTGTATTCACAGTCCAACTTTGTAATTTAAGACTCACCCAGGGGTGGTGGTTTTAAGGGGTCATAGAGAACAGCTAAGACTTGCCAATGTGTGGCAGAGCTAGAATTCATGAAGAGAGCCCAGTTGCAATGGTGGACCCTAGCAATTTTAGAAATGCTGGTGCTATGTGATAGTCACCAGAAGTACCAGCCACAGTGAAGTGGAACAGGCTGAGATCTAGAAGGCAGGCTATGCTGCCAAGGGTGGGGCCAAAAAGTTGATCAAACCCCTCAGGAAAACCCAGAGGAGTGTGAATGAATCCAGTTACTGAGCTTTTGGTTGTTTGTGCTGTTGGAGCTTGGTTTGGCCTTATGCAGATGGTGGTTGTGCCCTGTATCTTCCCACTTGAAGATATTACAGGAGCACACAGTTGACAGACTTTAAAATTCATTAAAAGGAAATTTTGGAGTTTTACAGAATTTAAATAAAATAACTGGATTTTTACAATTTATTTACTTATTTTATATATGAGTGCTTTATCTGCATATACAACTTCATCTCAGAAGATGGCATCAAACCCCACTGTAGGTTGTTGTGGGCCACCATGTGGGTGCTGGGAATTGAACTCAGGATCTCTGGATGAGCAGCAAGTGCTCTTAACCTCTGGGCCATCTCTTCAGACCAACTGGATATTTTTTAAGGAGTAGCTTTTAAAATATTTAAATTTATAAAGCTATGGTACATTTTAAGTTTATAAAATGTTTTTATAGTATTACTATTTTAAGTTTAAAATAAGTAAAAAGGTTAAAAATTAAGGCCATAGCTATGAGTACCAAATACTAAACACCAGAAACTGGGAAGTTCCTACCTTACAATACATCAAGACAATGACCTAAGCAGTTTGGCAAAGAACTTGGAGCAGTTTCTCAACCTATAAGTCTCAACCCTTTAGGGGTTGCAAGACCTTGTTACAGGGTTAGCCTGAGACCACCTTCAGGTCAGATGTTTACATTGAGATATATAACAATGGCAAAACTGCAATTGTGAAATAACAATGGGATGGTTTTGTGGTTGGGAAGGTCATCACAACGGGACTGTATTAAAGGGTTGAAGCATTGGAAAACTGGGGAACTACTGGCTTAGAAAATGTCTGTTCTTACCTAAGGTCTACTCATGCTTGAGAACGTATGCATAGTCTCCTTATCTTTGCTAACTTTGTTAAGCTTAAGCTATTTTGATAAACTAAATCATATAAAAAACTGTTATATTCTATAATGGTATACTATAAAAGGATCAGGAAATTTCCCAGTCTCTCTGTGGACTGTGTTTATAAGTTAAAAGTTTTATTTTGATATTAAAAGGAGCTTCAATTGAGACATTATTAATTTTAAAGTTAACAGAGATAAAGCTAGAAAGTCCCTTTCCCAAGGTCAGATATTTAGACAAAGCCCCTATTCCCTTGGGGGCTTTAAGAAAGTTCCTGCTTGCTAAAAAAGAGAGTTCTTCTCCTTATCTCTGGCAAAAGGGACTTAGGGACCTTCTATTAACATAAGACTGTGTCACCTATTAACTTGTTAAGAGCAATGCTAGCCTCTAGGCTTCCTCAGACCCCCCTCACTAGTCAGACCCCAGCAAGTCCTAGTCTTACTCTAAAAGTAACCATAGCTGTTGGCATTGCTTCCAAACTTGTACAGAAGTTCAAAATAAAAAGTCATAAAAGAAAATAAGAAAAAAAGCAAAGACAGAACTTGAGGAAATAAAACTCTCAGTGCTGGATAACACAAGATATCCAAGAAGAATCCACTAAGAAGAATTTATTGTTAAGAAGTTTTGTCATGTGTTAAAATGGTTATGATGCTTTCTTAACACTTAGAACTTTGATTTTATAACAGTGAAGGAAATTCTCAAGAGTTTTAAATTACCTCTCACTCCTACATAGAGAAGCAGGATATAAATGAGGTAAATGTGATAAATTTTTTCTAAAACTTCACTTTCACAAAGTACCTTCTCTATGTTTTTCTTCCTCTAACTGGGACTTGTAAACACCTACAGTTCCCACCCAACATCACATCTGGGACCTTTAAGAACCTGGACAACATAGCGCTTCATAAAGAGGAATCACACTGCTGTCTTGAGACATGTCAAAGGCCTCAACTCCTGCTAAGGTCTTCAGCTGAGAGGTAAGCGCTGTGGGACACCTTAAGAATGTTTGTTGATAATCCATCTTTGGTATTTACTTTTCAGTTACAGAAACTAAGCTGTTGGGGGCTGGTGTGACTGAGTCCTTGATTGTTGTCGGACCTTTCCCAGTGGCCTGCGGTGGGAGCTGTTCTTGAGCAATCTCTGTTTTAACAAGGTGCTTGAGTATCATCAGAGCATCCTGGATGCTCTGAGCACTTCACAGGGACCTTGAGGAAGCAACACTCCAGCCACAAGGATACGGCTGAGGCTCTTGCTGAAACCATGACTCCTGCTGCGGGAAGCCTTTCTCCCACCACACCTGCTGCAGCCTACACCAGCAATGGACAATTTCCCTTCAGTCTGCCAAGCCATGGTGATATCCATGGGACCCTGCCTGTAGCTGCTTCAGAGGATTCCACCCATAGTTCTAGGGACCCTGTAATAGTAGCCCCCAGGCAGTAGAAGGTCAGAGAGAAAGGATGTCTCCCCAAGTGACACAGCAAAAACCTTGAGATTGATGGAAAGGGTCACCTATGTGAAGCCTGTGACTACTTCAAAAACAAGGCCTATGATTGGTCAAAATGTGGGACCTGTGATGAGCTCATAAGTAAGGCAGGTCATGGCTGAAACTAGAAGCTGAGCACATATAGGGCAATTACTGGTAGGATTGCAGGGACTTGTGACGGACACTCAGCCTAGACTACGACCTTTATCCAGGCTAGCACAGTGTACTGTCCATAGCAGCTAAGCACAAAAGCTGGCTTAGGGACAAATGTGGAAGACCACTCACTAGTGAGTACCAAAGGTTTCCACAGCAAATTGGGTGGTGGGGAGCTGCACTCAAAGCAACTTCCTGGCTTTGAGCCAGAGATGCCTATGGCACAGGAAAGCTGTATCAGTCTCTATTAGTTGTTAATTAAAAGCTTCCAGCAACAAAAGCTTGGCGGCAATGTTAGGGAAAATTAAACTATTCTTTTAGCAGTATTGTGACAGCTATATTAATGAACACATTTTCTTTACTATCCACCAGCTGATCATCATAGAATGGCCTTCAGTTCTGCAGGGAGGAAGGCAGTGTGGAGATGGGGACGATGGTTCATTTTTTTAATGAAAATCCAAAGAACTTGTGCATCCTCAGCCTTGACTGCTGAGCATGGTTGTGTAAAAGTCACTCATGTTCTTCTGTTTCAATAGGCAAGGTCATTTGAGTGGTGTAAGGTAGTGAGGTGCCTAAGAACTGGCTGGACCCCATAGTCTCAGAGTTTCTGTAAAGTAAAAGAAGGACCAGAAACAGACCTTACAGATGCCAGACTGCTGGACCATGGTAACTTGGTCGTTTTCTCTCTGAATCATACTGGAGTCCTACAATGGTGGGTGTGCCATTTCTCTCTGAATCTTACTGGAGTCCTACAATGGGACAGTGGTGCTGCTATAGGATTAGCTTCCAGATAATCATGGAGACATTTTGCATCTGCAGATGAAGAAGGTGCTTATGTTGTAGTCACTCTAGGATCGCTCCTTTAACCCCACCCCTTCCCTTAATCTCTTGAATACATTTAACAGATCACAAAAGTGTGATATCTAATAGATATGGAAAGCAGACAGATGCAAGACTGGCAGCTTTTGGGAATTGCCTGCTACTTTACTTTGTGCCCAACAATCCAGATAAAGATGCATTCTACAGGTGACAGTTGCATCTTGAATAAATCCAGTCCCTCATGAGCCAAAGATTGTATGAAGCATATTTAAGAGAAGAGTAGAACTCACCCAGTCACAACACCCCTGCCCCCCTCCCCACCCCCACTACATGATTCTATGCTGACACCCTATGTGCATCAGAGAGCTGAGATACTATTTTCATGGGATCATCTCCCTGTCTCTGTCAGCCCAGGTGGACTTCATGAGGGAGGAGAGAGAGGGAGGGGGAAAGGAAAATGATGTAGAAAGTAAGCAGATGGGGGAGTTTTGAAGTATCATACATACCAGACTCTAATACTTTGGTTTTTATTAGAAGTTTGATCTCTTCTTCAGGAAGGAACAGAACTGTGGGGCAAGAGGGCATAAGAAACTTTCAGGAGAGGTGAGCTAAGAATCCTAACAGCCAAGCTGGCAGAGGTAGGCCTGTAAGTTCCAGCTAGAGGAGCCTCCCCCATATCTGTCAAATCACAGCCTTTCTCCCGCTCCAGGCTTCCCTGTGCAGAGCGAGGTGCCCGTTTTCATCCGGCCCCTCTGCACAGGCTGATTTGCTAACAGGAAATACTGCCGGCACCTGAGAATTCACCTTAGATTCACACAGAAGAACTTGGCTCCCTCTGTTCATTTCTGCAGTGTTTCCCCTCTTGTCCCTTAGCCCATGTGTCTCCTGCATGAATTAGTCTGCAGAGCCGTCTTCCGGAGAGCCTGTCTTGCTGGCTCTGCCTGGGCTTCAAACCTGCCAGTTAATCCTTAAGTCTCTTGAAAATGTATTGTCTACAATGAAACAACCAATTATGCTTTCAGATTTTGTGGCATAATATTGCAGAAACCAGCAATTACAGAATCACCGTGGCATCAAGTGGAGGAGAAAGGAGTTAGTGCCGATTCTTCTCTAAATAGCAGTTACACGAACTCATAATAAATAGGTATTAAGTGTTAAATGTATGATAAGTAATTCTTGACAATGCAATTACCAAACAGAAGAGGGAAAGGTGCCACTGTCAACTTCTTTTGTGCATAGCTTGTTCAATGAAACGGATTGAGCGAATTTGCCTTTGTTTCAGCTCACAAAAGAGGAAAGAGCAGCAGAAGGAATCCAGAGGGGCAGAATACAGATGGCTAGAACATTCCAGGACAATGACCCTCACATACTAAGTCCATATTTAGAAAGTCTTTTCTATGACACCATTGGCATGAGTGTATGTAACCTGTTTGGCAAGTTATGGTTGATAGATGAGGTGTTTTCGATGGCTTCAGTTTCTGCGCCCACAGTTATGATGTTCTCTAAGCCAGTGCAGCTCCTGGCTACCCTCCTGGCCACAGTCTTGGACTATTTCATCCACACGTATGATGAAGCATGTTTCTTCAAGTAGGTCACTTCAGGCACCAAGATGGCTCTTATCTTTAAAATAGCCAAAGGCAGCTTCCTGGGCATTGACATGGAGATTACAGAACTATTAATAAAGTCATTTAAAAGGGAAATTGAGACGGCATTGAGCAATACATGCTTGCTGCTCCTGGGGGTGGAACATACAAAATTTTGTTCTACCATGACTCTGAAGACAGGGACAGTCATCATAGACACTAGGTGACTCCAAAAGAATGAGACATAGAGACAGAAGCCTACTGGAACAACCTGAAGAAATAATCGATCCTTCCCCATCTTCTTTGCCTTCAATATCAGCTGATCTTCTTAGCCACACCGATACAAACCACAGGACTATTTTTAATTGTTTTTTGTTTTTTACCTATTCCATTTCATCCCAAAGGAATCCAATAAAGAAGTATTTTTATTTTCCAATGATAAAGCTGTTTTTCCCCAAGAGGTGGATCCTAAGACTTCGTCCACGTCTTGTAAACTTCTGTTGGCTTTTTAAATTAAGTGGTCCCTAACCATTAGAACTGAGCACGGAACAACTGTTGAAGTCAGAAACCAGAGGGCAGGCTAGAAGCCACACCTGTAAGGACGTGGTGACATCAGGTAGAAGGAAGTCATGACTAAAGCCACTGACAGAGACAGAAGAAAGAAGTCGGTGAAATGACTCCTAATAATACTCTGCTATACGTGGAGACTGGAGCCTAGCGTAATCATTGTCCAAAAGACTTCATCCAGCAATTGACGGAAGCAGATGCAGAAACCCACAGCCAAACACTAGGCAGAGCTTGGGGAATCCTGTGGAAGAGAGGGAGAAAGGATTGTAGGAGCCAGAGGTCAAGGATACCACAAGAAAACAGCCCACAGAATCAACTAACCAGGGCTCACGGGGCTCACAGGGCTCACAGAGACTAAACTGACAACCAGGGAGCCTGCATGGATCTCACCTAGGCCCTCTGCATATATGTTATGGTTGTGTAGCTTGGTGTTCTTTGGGATACCTAACAGTAGAGTGGGGACTGTCTCTGACTCTTTCGCCCAATTTTGGGGCCCTTTTCCTCCTACTGGGTTGCTTCATCCAACCTTCACATGAGGTGATATGTCCAGTCTTTTTGCAACATGATATACCATGTTTGGTTGATATTCCTGGGAGGCCTGCCTTTTTCTGAAGGGAATCAGAGGAGGAATAGATCTGTGGAGCATGGAAGTGTGGGAAGGAAGGAAGGAAGGAAGCAACCAAGCAACCAAGCAACCAAGCAACCAAGCAACCAAGCAACCAAGCAACCAAGCAACCAAGCAACCAAGCAACCAAGCAAGAACTAGAACAAAGCCACAGAAAACAGAAATAAGGCTAGGTGGAATTTTCTCTGCAAAGAAGGCAACCAGTACTTTTAACCACACTATGCTGCTTACACCAGACTGGGTCCTGCCTTAGGGAAGTGTGCTCAAGGACTCTAAGCACCAGCCACCATGAAAGTTGTAGAGAGACAATTCACATTGCTAGAAACTCAAACTGAAAGCTGAATTCATACCGCCAGGAGAGGACAGTATAGCATAGCAAGCTTCAGACACAGCAGCAGAATTAGGGTACAGGAATCTAAAGTTGACAGGTCTACAACACCACCATTGCTGTTGCCCAGAGGAGCAAGGGCTCAGGACCGCAGGGAGATCCCAGCTGAACTTGGAATGTACTGCTTCCTGACAGCCACAGACCCAAGCATCGCAGATGGTATAAATAGAAGCAGAAGTATGCCGAGGGAGTCTGAGGTTGACAGAAGCCAAGCTTCATGAACACTGGCAATCAGAATTAAGTGAAGTTTGTTACTGAACTTCCTGTAGTGTTCTGAGAGACTGAGAAAGGTAGCAGCAGATGGGCAGACTCTATGCTCCCTTAGGTCCTCGGGAACATAAAGTTCTGCACAACTGACCACTAAGGTACTAGAGATTGGGTTGTAACTTGCAACCCAATGAATCATAGGCAAAAGACACGGGTGACATCTGTCTGGGTGTTTCTAGGTTCTTGGTGTCTTCTTCAAAGAATTGAAGAAGTACACACAAATTAGCAATGCAGCAAAGGATTTTATTCAAACACAAAATGAAAAGTAAAGACAGAAGATCTCACACCTTCTTCTGGCCACCAAGGGCTCTGTTCAAACTTGGTCCACACATATACATGCAGCAAAACACCCATAAACAAAAAAATAAAAGTAAGTCAATATAGAACAACAGAAAACTTGGAGCAAAGCACTTGAGATGCAGAGACAAGTGGACCTCTCTGAGTTCAAGGCCACCTACTCTATAAAATGAGTTCCAGGCTAGGCAGGGAACACAATGAGATACCGTGTCCAAGATGAACTGATAGACCATACCTCTTCAGTCAGTTGACTGAAGAAATATGCTTTTTACTCTATTATATTGCTTATTTTTATTTTTAGTCCTTAATTTTGTGTCTATTTATATTTGTTTTAGATTACTTTGGTTTTGTTTACTTTGCACTTACACTTTTCCACACTCATTGTGCTAATTGTACAGTTGTCACACTGCAGCTCTTTTCTTGCTGGAAAGGTGGAGCATGAATTTCTAAGTGGCTTGAAACACCCCAAGCCAGGTATTGGGGTAAATGCTGAAAGATCAGAGACAGAAAGGAACAAGTCACAGCCACCTCTCACCTCTAGGACTCCTCAAGCCTGAAAAGGCTTCAGTTCCTGTCTCCTCACACCTTATATACCTTTTTCTGCCCAGCCATCACTTCCTTCTTGGTGCTGTGATTAAAAGCATGTGATTCCCAAGTACTGGGATTAAAGGTGTGTGCCACCACTGCCTGACTCTGTTTCTTAGACTGAGTCAATCTCATGTAGTCTAGGGTGGCTTTGAACTCACAGAGATCCAGATGGCATCCAGATGGATGCCTCTCAAGTACTGGGATTAAAGGCGTGTGCCACCACTGTCTGGCAACTATGTTTAATTTAGTAGCTTGTTCTGTTCTCTGATCTTCAGGTAAATTTTATTAGTGTGTGGTGGTATTGTGTTCCCCAATATATTGTGCATCCTAATAAACTTATCTGGGGTCAGAGAACATAACAGCCACTGGACAGACATAGAAGCCAGAAAATGGTGGCACTCACACCTTTAATCCTAGCATCCCAGAGGCAGAAATCTATCTGGATCTCTGTGAGTTCAAGGCCACACTGCAAACAGCCAGGCATAGTGACACACGCCTTTAATCCCAGGAAGTGATAACAGAAAGCAGAAAGGTATTTAGGGCATGAGGACCAGGAACTAGAATTGGTTAAACTTTTAGGCTTTTGAGCAGCAGTTCAGCTGAGACCCATTTGGATGATGACACAGAGGCTTCCAATCTGAGGAAACAGGATCAGCTGAGGAACTGGTGAGGCGAGGAAGCTGTGTTCTGCTCCTCTGATCTTCCAGCCTTCACCCTAATACCTGGCCCTGGGCTTGATTTTATTAGTAAGACCATTTAAGATTTGTGCTATATTAATATACACAATCTATCACTACAGAAAGGTTTATGTGTCTCTTTTCTTTCTGTCAACTTAACTACAATATTTTCTGTCCTGCTTTTCATGTCCCTAACCACATACATTCCTTCTTGTGTTATATACCCTGTTTATCCCTTTCCCATCCATCTCACTTAAACACTTAAATATTGATCCCCTAATCCCTAAAATAACTATCAGCAGTATTCCCCAGCATCACCTGAATGTTCTGGCATCTTTAGGAAGGAGAGGGTGGGGCAAATGAGTGGGGTTGTATAGTTTTGTGGTCCCTGAGACATAGGGGTGCTTTCTGGTCCACTAGCACATCCTGATAGTGCCTTTGTCCCTTTGGGACATCACTAAAACTCAAAGTGGCCTCCATCCATATTTAAGATAAAACTCAGTCAGATCTGCAGCTGGCAGAGGCCCTTGGGCTGGCAGAGTCTCAAAGTGGTATGGGGCATCATATGTCTTAAGAGAAGGAACACAGAGCACCTGTGCGTGTTTCCCTGTGGCCATTCAAGCGAGGTCCCACTATATCGTTGGGTTAAGTTCACACTCTCAATACTTCACCATTGGGATACATTTTAACCCATACAACTTTGGGTGATATTCTCAAGCTGTATCTAAGCCACAGAACCTACTTAAACAGTTGCTTCTACCTACTCTTCTGGGCTTTCACGTTTGGGGACAGTATGCACCTGCCTCATCAGCTCCGGAGCTTTGTGTCAGTTCTAGGTGGTGATACTGACCTTTGGGGTTCTAGCTCCCACTGCCTGTGTTTTCTTCACCCACCTCACCCACCTCACCCACCATCACCCCACCCATGCCAGCCTCCCTGCTCCTCATGACAATGGCAGGTGTTCCCCACCTCCAAGGCTTCACTTCTCCCCGACCCTTCACCTTTACTTCCAGCACCCTCCCTTCATCCAGCCAAACACCCCCTCCTTCACATCCTTCTGGAAGCCCTCACACCTCAAGCATCCACCCCTCCACCCACTTCTTTCTGTCTGTTGGCTTTCTTCCTTGTACTTCTGAGGTTACTGCCAGGACCAAAGAAGCTTCATTTCCCAAATTCTGGCAATTAGATGAAAGCCAGCATTCCACAGGAACTTGTGAAGCCAGCTCCCCTCTACCAAAAGGAGTCATTCCCCTCATCACTGCAGAAGGGACAAACGGCTACATGTAGTGCCTATGAGCACACCAAAGCACGTGCCAGTCTCCAGGCTCCTCAGTATCACGACGATCCTGTACATGTTAGAGCCCTGGCTCTTCTCACTGCCCCCACCCTGAGACTTCTCCAGCTCCTGGCTTCCCTCCACCCAGCTTTTCATTCTCTTTTATCCCTGCTATTTACCCTCCCTTTGTCTTCCCTGTGCCCCCCACCCTCTGACACACACATCTCTCTCTACTCTGCTCCCCTTCTCTCCCAGCCAGGTTCAGTCTGACGGCCATGTTCAGTCTTTTTCTTTCTCTCTCTGCTCTGGATTCTTCCAGATGCCTGTGGTTCTTTTCTCTCTTACGTCTACAGTAAAAACCCTCCCCTTTAACCACACCAAGGAGCAGTCATGTCCTCAGTTTATACCGTTACCACAGTGCATGTTTGCTCAACACATATATGCACATTTGTGCGTGTTCCTATTTTCTTCCTTTACTGGAAAGTAAGGCCCAGAGACAGAGAGCCCCAATAGCTTCTGTGAGCTGAGTGTATTAGTCAACTTTTTGACACTATAAAAATACTTGAGCTGGGAGGTGGTGGCTCACGCCTTTAATCCCAGCACTCGGGGAGGCAGAGGCAGGTGGGTTCCAGGCCAGCCTGGTCTCCAAAGCAAGTTCCAGGAAAGGTGCAAAGCTACACAGAGAAATCCTGTCTCTAAAAACAAAAAAAAAAACAAAAAACAAAAAACAAAACAAAACTTGAAATAATTAATTTCTAACGAGCAAAGGTTTGTTTTAGGACATTGTCTTAATTTTCTTTATATTGTAATAAACACTATGATCAAAAGCAACTAGGGGATGACAAGGTGTATAGGCTTACGTGTTCTGATCACAATTCATCACTGAGGAAAGCCAATGCAGGAACTCAGAAGCCTGAGGCAGACACTGAAGCAGGCTCATGGAGGAGTGCTGCTTATTGGCCTGCTCGTTCTGGCTTTCTCAACTCGCTTTGTTATATGAGGCAGGACCACCTGCTGAGGGTGACACTGCCCGAAGTGGGCTAGGCCCTTCTACATCTGTCATTAATTAAGAAAATATCCCCACATATGCCCACAGGCCAATCTGATGAAGGTATCATCATTTCAGTTGAGGTTCCTTCTTCTAAAATACCTTGGCCTGTGTCAAGTAGACAAACAAAACAAAACAAAACGAAACAAAAACAACAGCAAAACCCCCAACACATTGTGATTTCGTATTTTTAAAAAAATTTACATGTTTAAGTGTGTGTGTGTGTGTATGTGTAAAAGAGACAGAGAATACACATGTGGCACAGGGCACATGTAGAAGAAGACATCTTGGAGAAGCCAGTTCTCTCCTTCCCACATGTGGAACCCAGGCATGGAACTCAAGTCATCAGGCTCAGTAGCAGGCAGCTTTACCCACTGTTGGCACATTTGGGGAGGTTCCAGTCCATCATTACCTATATGGTTGTAATCAGGGCTGTGGTGGGGCACCCTCTCAAACATGGTAGGCAGCATGCAATGGAGCAAACTGGTCACTTGGCCAGGGAACAGAAGCACCTAGGACATCACACTTCCCTTCTGGGCCACATAATCTTCCCTACTGCCTCACCTGGGAACAGCTTTCAACACATGGAGCTATGAGGGCCACTTCCAGGCTGGACTTAGAGCTGGGTGGGCCTGGGTGCTGTCCTTAGTGCAGGTGTTTCCACAGTGTGCCTTCGCCATAGTCAGTCTCCCACTGCTCTCCTGCTTCTCGAATGCTGACATAGTGTCTCCCTACGTGCTTGGTCTCATTGCTGAATATCTGCCACATCTTTTCCCTAGACACTTGCTCTGTCCTGAAAGCAGCATTTGGCCAGCAGTTCTGTGGGTGATGCCCACTCATTCCATGTACTCAGTCCACAGGTGCAGGACTAGACTGTCTCACCCATCTCTCTTTGTTCTCTTCAACCTTCATAAAACTCCTGCTTCTCTAATGATGCACAGCTGTATTCCACAACACTTATCCCTCCTCACTAAGAACCACCTACCCTTCCCCTCCCTGGGGTTTCTGGTTTTCATCTGCTGCATCCAAGTTAACCCAGAGTCTGCGTGGATACCCACCTACCCAATATCTCAGTTTCATCTCTGATGTGCACTCTGACCCTGACATTTGCTTCACTCAGTTGTTGCCATGGCGACTCTGGAATCTCCCTGGAGTTTTTCCACAGAAGAAATATTAAACCCAAGGCTGCAACTCTCCAAATCTAATCTCTTGTCTTTTTAACACTTCAGGCTTTCTTCCACCTTATGAACCTCCTCCTCCATCTCTCCTGGCTTAGCTTTTGTCTCCATCAACTGAAACATTTAAATTTATGGTGTTCACATCCTTGTGGCTGATAGGCTCAGCTCACAGAACCTACCATGCTTCTGTCATTCTGCTCCCTTTGGCCCTGATGTCTGGCTCCTCCGTGTTCAAGCCCTGGCTGCCAGGCCATGGGGAAGGCAATCTCACTGTTGTGTATATTGGTGCCACTAACAAACTAAGGTCCTCAGCCCTGCCTGGTGTCTTGGTGCTTTCAGAATGATTGTCTTGAGTGTGAGCTCCCACATTCCACTAGAGCTACATCAGAGAACTCAACACTTCACTCACTGGAGCTAGAAAACCTCACCTGTTACTGCATGAGACAAGCAGCCTTCAGACAAAAACTCCTGCAGGCTTCTGAGAGCAGACCTGCAAAGATAGCCACATCTGCGCTGATCAGCTCCTGTTACAGTGACAGTGAATGGAGAGTCCTCTCTCACATTTGCTTTGGATCCCCTCCTCCCTTCCCTGCCTCCTTCAGACCTTACACAATTATCCTCACTTCCTCCTGCAATGTCCACCTCTCCTTCTCTTGTTGATCTTCTGGTGTCTGAACGAAACCTTTGTTTTTATTTATTGAGATTCCATACATGGATACAACAAAATGTGATCACACTCACTCTGCAGCTAGGGGTGGGTCTTCATGAGTTCCTCCCTATCCAAGCTGGAATGTGGGCAGGCTTCACTTAGAGCAGGCCAGGAGCAGGTAACCACAGCTGTTGTGAGCTCTTGAATACAATAACCATGCACATCCGGAAGACAGCAGTTCACAGCACTCCTCCCTACTCTGCCTCTTACATTCTGTCCATTTCCTCTTCAGGGATATTCCCGGGGCCTGAGCAGCAGTGTTGATAAAGATATGCTCTTTAGGACTTAGTCACTTATTCTCTGCACCTTGAGCAGTTATTAGTCTCTGCATTGATTGCTGCCCATTGCAAATAGAAGCTTTTTCTGACAAACACTGGTTGCAGCCTAGGCTCATGGGTATATGCATAAATACCCATTTAAAAGATTGACAGCAGTAGGTGCCACCCTAGAACCTATGATGTCCATAGTCATGGGCCTTTGGCCATGTTTACAGTGTCAGACATGGAATCTATCCTGTGGAGGAAGCCTCATATCCGATCAGAATGTGATTGGTTGCCCTATAACCATCATGACACTAATGCACCGGTGGGCATATCTTGCCTAGAAGATCAGTATTACAGCATTCAGAGTCCAGCTCTTTTCTACGCACATCCAGCATACACTTCCCTGCCCTGTGAAAGCTCACCAGCAGGGAGAAAGTTCCCTGGTCTGTGTGAGACTAGTTTTTCCATGCTCTGTATTGTAAGTTCACGGTAGCTTCAGCAATGCTGTTTGAAGTTATGGCTAGCTGCCAAGAATAATGATGAAAACCTATATGTTTAGAGATCTCTGAGGCCTCCCTCACCAACAGCTTGTAGAGACATGTCCTTTGCCTGTGCTGTGATTTTTCACTTAAAAAGTCATGTCTTTGGGGAGCAGCACTGTTCACTTACACAGAGTTCCTCTGTTTTAACTTCTTTAAAAATATTTTTAATTAGCTTACATAAATAACGGGTTTCCATACTTTTTCATACACCATTAGTTTTAGTTAACCCAGTAACTTTCCCCTCTCCTCTCCACCCTACCCTCATTCCTACTTAAACCTTTTACCCCCAGTGTCCCCTAAATCTTCTTACACATCACATGTTTTCTACTGATTAGTAGTAATTAGTTTTTTAATTGGGTTGTAAGTTAGTGGGTTTCCATGTGGTTTTTTCTGTATAGCCTTCCTTTTGGCCACCTCTTTCCCCATTCTCTGATATCTTACATCTTCAGAGAGTCTCTAATGAGTGATGAGTACCTCAGTGCATCTTGACTCTCCAAACCCTTAGCAACTGAACTTACCTCCTCTACACAACCTAAGTTCTCAAACAAGATGCTGACCTCCCTGAGGGCTTCACCTTCTGGAGGCCACACTGCCCAGTATCTGCATTCACCATCAGGATCAGGCCTATCTCACCAAGGGTCAACGGTCTCTTTAGTCACCTTCAGAGCACTTGTCTGCTCCTGCACTTGGCTTTTCCATGAACGACAGACTGAATTCCTGCCCTTGCCTCCATGGCTGTGAAAATCCTTGCTGTTCCTCCATCCTCTCTGGCTACTTGACCCCATTGTTTTTAGAGAGCTCATTCTATCTTTCCTTGAGTGTAGAGGCTCCTGGGAGCTGTGATGTCTTACAGGGTGACATCTGGCACATGCCTCTTGCTGCAGTGACTTTATGCTCATGGCTCCCAAGCCACTCCAGCTCTTTCCTGAGCCTCTGCCTTTTGGGAAGCCACATCTGTAGTTAGAGTTTTCCTACCTGGCCCAGAGTCAGGACAAATCTCACCCGCCAGGCCCATAGACGCTCAGACCCAACCAAGTAAACATACAGAAACTTATATTGCTTACAAACTGTATGGCCATGTCAGGCTTCTTGTTATCTAGTTCTTCTATCTTAAATTAATCCATTTCTATTAGTCTATACTTTGCCACTAGGTTCGTGGCTTACCTGTACCTTACATCTTCCTTGTCATGGCGGTGGCTGGCAGCATCTCCCTCTGCCTCCACCTTCCACTTCCCAGAATTCTCTTCTCTGCTTGTCCCACCTATACTTCCTGCCCAGCTACTGGCCAACCAGTGTTTTATTTTAACCAGTCAGAGCAACACATTTGACATACTTGAACACCCCACAGCACCTAAATGTCCCATGAGTACATCAACACATTCCAAACAAGCAGGTCTCAAGGGAACCTTTTCCCAACCGCCCCACAGTGTCCAGGTAGAGCATCTTAGATCTCTTCCTCCTGAATGTCTTGCATTTCACTATTTCATGAGCCCACTCACTTATCTTTGATACCCTGCGTCATCAATATCTCACAGCCTCTTGATAGCTTTCTAATCATTGCTATAGCCTGAGGATTTGTTCAGTGTTTATTTTCTTTTCTAACTTATGGAGGAGGGTAGGTGCCAGTGAGCACAGTGCCTAAAGAGGACAGAAGGAGGTGTCAGACCCTCTAAAGCTGGAATTACAAGCAGTAGTGAGCCATCCAACATGGGTGCTGGGAACCAAACTCAGGTCCTCTGCAAGAGCAGTTCATGCTCTTTACCACTGAGCCATCTCTCCAGCCCTAGCTTGAAGGTTCTTTTTGAAGTATATAAATATGACTATCAGCCCTTGTGGTAGTTTGAGTAAAAATGGCTCCCATAGGTCCATAGGGAGTGACACTATTAGGAGGTGTGGCCTTGTTGGAGTACATGTGGCCTTATTGGAAGATGTCTCATTCTCTTCCTGATGCCTATGGATCCATATGTAGAAATTTCAGCTCTTTCTACAGCACCATGTCTGCCTCCATGCTACCATGCTTCCTGCTATGATGATAATGAATCAAACCTCTGAGCTGTAAGCCAGCCCCAATGAAATGTTATCCTTTGTAAGAGCTGCAATGGTTATAGTGTCTCTTCATAGCAATAAAACCCTAACTAAGAAGTTGGTCCCAGGGACTGGGGTATTGCAGTGAAAAAGCCTGACCATGTTTTTGTGTGGAGGAATGTGAACTTTGGGACTTTGGGTTAGGAAAGTAGTGGAATGCTTTAAGCACAGCTTAATGAGTCCTACTAGCAGGAACACAGAAAACAGTGGTGCTGAGGGTGGGTTGAACTGTGGGGGCCTGGCTCAAGAGGTTTCAGAGGAGAAGAATATTTGTATGTGGCCTGGAGACCATTCTTGTAATATTTTTGGCAAAGAATGTGGCTGCTTTTTGCCCTTGCCTGAAAAGTCTGCCGAGGCTAAATTGAAGAGTTTTGGATCAATGGCATTGCCAGAAGAAATTTCAAAACAGCCTAGCATTGACTCTGTCATGTGCTTATTAGTGTCCACTCTTATGAAGATCTATAATAATTAAAAAAAAAAAAAGAGCATGCTGAGCAAGGAAAAAATGGGGGAAATGAGCACCAGGAGATGGAATAGAACTAAATCTTGTGTTCAAGGAGATAAACAGAAAAAAAGTCTGATGTTTGGTGGAATAAAGGGAGTAGTAATCTAAGTTATACAGGTAAGCATCCAGCTTGTGAAAAGGAAATTAAAAAAAAAAAAAGCTTAGGGCTAGGTGTGGTAGTGCACACCTTTAAACCTAGCACTGGGAAGACAGAAGTAGTCAGATTTCAGAGCTCAAAGCCAGCTGGCTCTACGGAGCAAGTTCCAGACAAGTCAAGTTTAGGCAGTGAAGGAAACCATTGAAAACAGAAAGCTGGTGAATGAGGGAGCAGTATGTCACCCCCAGCAAGCATCAGAGATTGGCAGCTTTGGCCACATGGTTCTGGCTTTAAAATCAAGAAGAGAAGAATGGATTATAGAATCTCCCTTCATGACTAAGGAAAGCCACTGAGACCAAGCATGTGTCAGGAGTGTCCCTGCATAGAGCCCTAGAAAGCCCATAGTGTGAAGCTGTGAAGGTGAAGCCTGGATTGCCTTGGAGACCCCAAGATAAAGGAGGTGGCAGAGCCATGGAGTACCTGCTGAGGAGAGCTGCTAATGGAGTGGAACCAGCCCAAGAGAGGTGAAGATGAAAGGGAAGAGCCCCTTTGGCATCAGACATGGAGATGCAGAGTCTGGAGTTTGCCCAGCAGGATTTTGGTCTTGCTTTGGTCCAGTTGTTCCTCTCTGTGCCCCCTTTCCTCTCTATTGGCAAGGTAATACATATCCTGTGCATTGTGTTTTGGAACTATACAATTGGATTTTCCATTTGATTTTACAGGGGATTAGAGTTAAGAGATTACATGAGTCTCAGAAGTGATTTTGAACTTTGGACTTTGAAAGAAGTTTAAAACTTCTTATAAACTATGTGGACTTTTGAAGTTGGAATGAATGCATTTTGCATTATAATATAGCTGTAACCCTATGGGGACCAGGGAGTGGAATGTGGCAATTTGAATAAAAATGCCCCCCATAGGTCCATAGGGAGTGGCACTATTAGGGACTATTAGGAGGTGTGGCCTTGTTGGAGTAGATGTGTCTGTCCTTACTGGAAGAAGTGTGTGTCATTCTCCTCCTGCTGCCTGTGGATCTAAGTGTAGAACTCTCAGCTCCTTCTCCTGCACTATGTCTGCCTGCATGCTACCACGCTTTACACCATGGCGATAATGAACTAAACCTCCGAACTGTAAGCCAGCCCCAATTAAATATTTTCTTTTATAAGACTTTCCATGCTCATAGTGCATCTTCACAGCAATAAAACCATAAGACAGCCCTTCATGCAAAAAACTCTTTTCATGGTTTCTTGAGGCTCTAGGGAGAAAAACCAAATCCTTGCTGTCGCTTTTGAAGTCTCCTTTGCCTGGCCACAGGAGAGCTTCCTTGCTATGACCTATGCCTCGCCTACTTTATGTTCCAAAGTCTAACATGGAGTATTATTTAGATCTTTACCAAGATAAGTGTCTTTTTCTGGCACTTTTCAGACTTCTTCCTGGAGCACATCTTCAGTACCCTCTCTCTTCTCCACAAGAAGCCGTCTCTGGATGCCCAGGTAGCTCAGAAGTCCCTCCACTGCACCCTCACAGTGCTCCCCTCCTCCACTGCATCCTCACAGCGCTCCCCTCCTCCACTGTATCCTCACAGCGCTCCCCTCCTCCACTGTATCCTCACAGGGCTCCCCTCCTCCACTGTATCCTCACAGGGCTCCCTCCTCCACTGTATCCTCACAGCGCTCCCCTCCTCCACTGTATCCTCACAGCGCTCCCCTCCTCCACTGTATCCTCACAGCGCTCCCCTCCTCCACTGTATCCTCACAGCGCTCCCCTCCTCCACTGTATCCTCACAGCGCTCCCCTCCTCCACTGTATCCTCACAGCGCTCCCCTCCTCCACTGTATCCTCACAGGGCTCCCCTCCTCCACTGTATCCTCACAGCACTCCCCTCCTCCACTGTATCCTCACAGGGCTCCCCTCCTCCACTGTATCCTCACAGCGCTCCCCTCCTCCACTGTATCCTCACAGGGCTCCCCTCCTCCACTGTATCCTCACAGCGCTCCCCTCCTCCACTGCATCCTCACAGTGCTCCCCTCCTCCACTGTATCCTCACAGGGCTCCCCTCCTCCACTGCATCCTCACAGCGCTCCCCTCCTCCACTGTATCCTCACAGCGCTCCCCTCCTCCACTGTATCCTCACAGCGCTCCCCTCCTCCACTGTATCCTCACAGCGCTCCCCTCCTCCACTGTATCCTCACAGGGCTCCCCTCCTCCACTGTATCCTCACAGCGCTCCCCTCCTCCACTGCATCCTCACAGTGCTCCCCTCCTCCACTGTATCCTCACAGCGCTCCCCTCCTCCACTGCATCCTCACAGTGCTCCTCTCCTCCACTGCATCCTCACAGTGCTCCCCTCCTACCTATTTCAGCATAGTCACAGGACTAAAATAGCCTCTTAACAGATAATCAGTTACACATCTCAGCAGCTTTATGAAGTCAACCCTCACCTCCTACATTGGCATTTCCCGTGGTCAACACATAGCCTGGCACAACCAGGGCCATGGACGCACCTTACATTCAAACCCAATGACAACATTACCATGAAGTCATCAGCTTGTTCGGAGTTTTTCCTTCAGACCACTCACTACAACCATCAGGGGCTGCAAACTGGCAGGCCAAATGGTCTCTAGTCTTCCAACTTCTACTTGACCAGTTGTTTGGTTAGAGATCCAAAACTATGGAGTCACTGTAGGTGCTTGAGATATCTGATAACATCTCATATTTTAATTATATGTATAATCTAGGCATTAAGTAAAACAAAGACAAAAACAACAAAAATCCCACCAAACAGAAAAAAAGAGCAAAATGAAATTGCCCATATTGTTGCCGGACAATGGTAACCATTATTTGTTGATTGTGTGTCAGAGGACAGCTAACAGACGTCAGTGCTCTCCTTCCTCTGTGTGGGTCCCAGGGATTGAAACCGGGTCAGGCTGGATGCTGGAACCTTTACCCGCTGAGCCGTGTCTCAAACTCTCATATTAGAAAGGGATTCTAATATGGATCCTCCTGGGATTTATTCTTTCTATAACTAGTTTCCATTTTCACCTATAATATATAGCTCACACAGCTTTATTTTGTATCCTGCTTCTTCTGAAAAAGCTTAGCAGTGTTAAAATGAATATTTTCAACTGTCAATATTCATTCTTCTCCCTATGAATTTAGTGAAACCCTTGCCTCTTTGACATGAATCTACCACAATTTATTTCATGGACTTAAAATTGTTTCTCATTTTTGCTTGATTTTTTGCTCGCTTTGTTCTGCTGAACAACTTCCTTTAAATTCAATTTTGCACAAATCTATTTCAATGTCCTTAGATCATCAGTGGAAACTACTATGCCTCTTGATGCACATTCGGAGATTCTGAATCAACTCACTTGCCATCATAGAGTTGTAGAACTGAAATGTGTCAGATTGCATTTATCATTAAAAGCTGTATGTTTTGACTGAGAATTTGAATTTTTCAAAATGTGTTCTTGGTTTAGAGCATGCAGCCAAACATTTGGCTGCTGTGACCCTATCAGCTTGGTTCTTACAACTTTTTAGAAAAGAATGAGTTACTAATCGCAGACCTAACTCCGCCCAGAGCAGGCTCACCTGTGCCTGCTCTACTTGCAGCTCAGTTACAGCCCCAGGGACGTGGCGGCAGCTGAATTCCCAGGCTTTCAGGGTGTAGATTGACTGACTAGATTTTCGTTGAGGTTGGTCATGTCCTAGGCCCTATTCTGAAGTATCAGGGCCACAGCAGTGAACAACCAACCAAGACTTTTATTCTCCTGGATAACTGCTCCCCTGAGGGGGGCAGAAAAAAAGTCAGAAATTAAATACATTAAGACGGGTTCAGCAAATGGAGTGGGGGAAGAAGACAGGCAGTGTAATTGAGAACAGGGGTGAGGAGAGGGCAGAGGACGACACTTCCTGACTTTCTCAGGGCGCGCGCTGAGCCAAACCTCAAACGTAAAGGACTATTGGATCTGAGGAGAAATGTGCTCTGGAGAACAGAATGAAATTGCACAAACTTGGCACATTAGAACTTCAGGAGAGAGCATAGAGCGGGTGCTACATAGAGAATAATGGAAGACCAGGAGGAAGGGAGAGAGGGAGGGAGAGAGAGTGCGCTCGCAAACTTTAGGATTTTGGAACCACAGAAAGGAGCATACAACACTGTGAATGTACCCGAAGTTTCCCGAAGTCTGCTTTCCAGTTGTTTTCAGGAGTCCTGCACATACTGAGGCTCTACTTCTGTAGTTACAAATTCAGATTAGGCTCTGTCAGGATTTGTAATGGGAGAAAAGGAAAGAAATATTAGTAAAAGGAAGAAGAAACAGACATAAACCCAGAGCTCGCCCTCTCTGCAGTCGCTGCAGT
Organism: Onychomys torridus; assembly: GCF_903995425.1. NCBI lineage: Eukaryota > Metazoa > Chordata > Mammalia > Rodentia > Cricetidae > Onychomys > Onychomys torridus. The sequence goes on along the minus strand of NC_050447.1, from coordinate 126,599,418 downwards.
CACCCAACTCACTAAAAGTCTGTAGCATGAATCTCAAAGGTCTTATTAATAAAACCAAACCCAGGGCCAGGTATTAGGGTGAATGCTGGAATATCAGAGAGGCAGAACAAGCCACAGCTACCTCACCTTGCCAGTTCCTCAGCTGATCCTGTTTCCTCAGACTGGAAGCCTCTGAGTTCTCATCCAAATGAATCTCAGCTGAACTGCTTCTCGAAATCCCGAATGCTTAACCAGCTCTAGTTCCTGGTTCTCATACCTTATATACCTTTCTGCTTTCTGGGATTAAAGGCTCACTTCGTTTGGATTAAAGGCTTGAGTCACCATGCCTGGCTGTTTCCAGTGTGACTTTAAACTCACAGAGATCCGGATGGATCTCTGCCTCCCAAGTGATAGGATTAAAGGTGTGTGCCACCATTTTCTGGCCTCTATATTCTGTTCTCTGACCCCAGATAAGTTTATTAGGGTGCACAATATTTTGGGGAGCACAATACCACCACAAGAGTCTTTGGACATACTGAATCAGCAAGAGTTTCTCTCTTCACACTAATATCCTGACAGGGATAATTCTCAGACAATGGGAAGTCACAGAAAATGTGGGACTTGAAAGATGTTACATTAAACACAGTACAGCACTCCAAAGCACTCATCTGGTTAATAGTGGGTGGAATTATTTGAACAAAATATCTTGTGCCTACATGCAACTGAAGGCACAGACAGGGAAGCATGCAAAAATCTTTCATCAAATTTGATCCAGAATTTCTCCCCAAGAAGTTTCATGGACCTGGGTTCCCTTAACCAGTAGAATCCTTCAGCCTCTGCTTTGATGGCAGAAAAATTATGACAACTGTGAAGTCACAAGTGCATGTGTGTGTGTGTGTGTGTGTGTGTGTGTGTGTGTGTTATGTGTATGATGTGGTGTAGGTGTGGGTGTGTGGTGTATGGTGTGTGGTATATGTGTGTGATGTGTGGTGTGGGTGGGTGTGTGGTACGTGTGTGAGAGATATGTGTGGTACACATTATGTGGTGTGTGGTGTAGGTGGGCGTGTGGTATGTGTGTGAGAGATGTGTGTGGTATGTGTGGTGTGGGATTGTGCTATCTGTGTATGTGTGTGTGAAGTATATGTGTTGTGTGTGTGTGGCAGTGTGGGGTATGCATGTGAGATGTGTGTGGTATGGTGTGTGTGTGTGTGTGCGAGCATATGATATGTAGTGTGTGTGTGGTGTGTATGTTTGGTATGGTGTGTGTGTATGTGGGAGGTGTGTGTGATGTTGTGTATGTGTGTGTGTATGATTTGTGTGGGAGGTATGTGTGTGTGGTTTGCACGTAGTGTTTGTGAATGCATGTGTGGTATGGAGTGTGAGTGGTTTGTGTAGTGTGGTATATGGGTATGGTTTGTGTGGTGTGTGTGTGTGTGTGTGGTGTGTATACATGTATGTAGTGTGTTTGTACATGTGTAAGTGGTGTGTGTGTGTGTGTGTGTGTGTGTGTGTGTGTGTGTTGTACATGCATCTATCTAGCTTGGTGATTATCTGTCTTCTTTCCTTCTTGGTAGATGCTAGAAAACATGTCTTACAAGGTCTCTAACTTTTCTGCAGAGGGATTTTGTACACAGACACTCCTGTTTAGAATTCAGAAGCCATACCCTGCTTCCTACCCACTCAGCCTTTCCTTGTGAACCCATCCTTTTTGTTTCATTTTGTTTCTGGTCATCCTTTGAGCACAAGACATTGCCTTTGGAAGAGAAAAGAGCATGGTCTTTATAATCAGAGCTAAGACATTTATATGGGCAATCATTAACTTACAGTTACATTAAAGGCTGCTGTGGGATGTCTTTCTGTATGCTGTGAATATGTGTTGCTACCATTGGTTAATAAACAAGCTGCTTTGGCCTATGCTAAGACAAGTTATAACCAGGCTGGAAATCCAAGAGAGACACAGGAAGAAGAAAGGCAGAGTCGAGACAGACACCATCCTGCCGTCCAAGGAACAAAGTTGTCAGAAGACTGGAAATGCCACAGTCGTGTGGCAAAATATAGATTAATAGAAATGGATTAATTTAAGATGAAAGAGCTAGTTAATGATAAGCCAGAGTGCTGTGGATATCGCTCTGTGTAAATAAAGTTCTGATTGGCCAGTGGCCAGGCAGGAAGTATAGGCGGGACAAGAGAGAAGAGAATTATGGGAAGTAGAAGGCTGGGAAGACACTGCCAGCCGCCACCATGAAAAGCAACATGTAAAGACACTGGTAAGCCACAAGCCATGTGGCAAAGTATAGACTAACAGAAATGGGTTAATTTAAGATAGAAAAAGTAGATAACAAGAAGCCTGCCACGGCCACACAGTTTGTAAACAATGTAAGTTTCTGTGTGCTTTCTTGGTTGGGTCTGAGCAACTGTGGGACTGGCGGGTAAGAGAGATTTGTCCTGACTGGGCCAGGCAGGAAAACTCCAACTAAAAATGGCGCCCAACGTGTTGGCAAGAATTTCCACCTAAAAGCCTGAGAAAAAAAGATTCTAAAACAGAGCTAAAAAGAACTTCCTAGTTGTCTCTCTCAAGTTAGCGGCAGCCTGCCAGTTTGAGCTACTATGGCGGGTTCCTGGCGTGTGCGTCTGACCTGCAGTGTGGCGGGAATGAGGAATCTATAAGTGACACTTTACTCTGCTGCGTGGTGGATTTAGCCTTTGCTAGTTAAAAAAAAAAAAAAAAAAAAGATTTCTGGGCTATGCGCTGCTTTAATAGAACTGCTTCTGATAGTTGATGGTACACATGGCTCCAGACCCAGAGCTGGCGGTAAACTGTACCACCGCCATGTTGGGAAGCTGAGGTGGGCAGAGCCAGCAGCCACAGAGGCGTTTCAATCTTACAAAGATGGATATCACACAGAGAATCTGGTTTGTCTTGTCTTTGGGACTTTTAACTGCAGAAAAAGATTTGATCGTAAAAGCTGTTGAGTTAAATAAATATGTAAATTTTAAAGGTAACTTGACTTCAAAATTTGGATATAAGGATATGTTGCTTTGGAAAAGAGTCTCTGCTTTTGTTTCCACAGAAAGCCAGAGGCTGTGGATTTGTTCCAGATTAAGATACATCAGGTTTGATCAGCCAAGACCACCTGAAAGGTCTCCAATGACACCATGGCCCAGATGATCCAACATCCAAAATGGTTTCAAGGCAACTGGCTCAGAGGTTCACCCTAATGGACTATTCCATAATCCTAAAATTTTCTTTATGTCCCCATAAGATACAGTGCCCCACTCCAGCAGGAAGTAGTAAGAGAAACTACGCCCACATTCCCAAAATTATCAAGCTGGCTTTGGAGATGGAATTGGCTCACTCCTTCTCTAAACCCAGACATATTGCTAAAAGAAAAGGTTAAGAGATTCTTGTGTCCCAAATCAGAAGAGCCCTCTGGTGTGGGACAGAAAAAAACCAATATTTTTCTTTAAAGCAGTTTGATTATAAATGAGATCTCTTTCTAAAGAAGAAAAGGGGATATGATACAGATATAATAGGATGAAAGGGTAGATTAAGGAACTTCTAAAGAGCAACAACTTGTTTAAAATGTTTTACATTGGTATAGATTTTAGTTTATTGATACAAACTTAAAGTTAATTTTGTTATATTGTGTGTATATTTCTAATCGTGTTTAAGGTGTCATGTTTGTATAGCTCATTTTAAATTGAAATGGATAATTAAAATATATTAATAATTAGTCATCTATGATAATCATACTCGTAGCCATGTTAGTTAAGTCTTCTAGATATACATAGACATATTTCAGATAGATAGGTAATCTTCAAATACTTCAAAGACCTACAGAATATGGCATTGAAAATACTTTTAAAATTTAGACTTTCTGGACAGTTAGATATGTCTGCTCCTGGCAGCACCGATTTACTTCAGAGAGGAGGATGGGCATTGAAGACACTTCATATGGAGTTTATCTTCACCTTTGCAAAAATAGCCATTTTGGCAAGAAACTGTTCTTGCCTGGACTGCTGGATCACCTGGACATGCAGGACCCATAGAAAGGTGACCACTGAACTTTGCTTTTAAAATGGTCCTTCAGGTTCCTGCTTCACAGAGGAAACTGCCAGACAGTCTACAGGACACTGAGAGAAGTGACCAAGAGACTCTAGCCCTGTGGGCTGAAGACAAATGCCCCAACTTTACAGAACATTAGGTGACTGTCCAGGCTGCCAGCCGTCTCTGTCTACCCTGCAAGACTCCCGAAAGTTGCTTGCATCCTTCTCCCAGTTCTCAGGTAATATTATATCCTTCTGAGGTCTTTGATGTGGTTGAAGACTAGATAGTTATAATTTCCTCAGTTATGATAAAAGATATGTTAGACATAAAACCTTAGACTCATAAATATAAGATAGATAGGATATCTTCTTTAATATTGTAACTGCAATTCTTGCTTGATAATTGTTTTGTTATATGTAATTGTACTATGTAAAAGTTAAAACCTTCCTTAAAAAAAAGAAAAGGGGAAGTGCTGTGGATATCACTCTGTGTAAATAAAGTTCTGATTGGCCAGTGGCCAGGCAGGAAGTATAGGTGGGACAAGAGAGAAGAGAATTCTGGGAAGTAGAAGGCTGGGAAGACACTGCCAGCCGCCACCATGAAAAGCAACATGTAAAGACACTGGTAAGCCACAAGCCATGTGGCAAAGTATAGACTAACAGAAATGGGTTAATTTAAGGTAGAAGAAGCAGATAACAAGCAGCCTGCCATGGCCACACAGTTTGTAAACAATATAAGTTTTTGTGTGCTTTCTTGGTTGGGTCTGAGCGACTGTGGGACTGGCGGGTAAGAGAAATTTGTCCTGACTGGGCCAGACAGGAAAACTCTAACTACACCAGAGCCATAGACCAAACTGTTTGTAATAATATAAGCCTTTGAGTGATTATTTTATAAAAATGGCCCAGGTGGGACTGGGTGGGACCGAGAAACTTCAGTCTACAAAGGCTGTAAATAAAAAGCATGAGATGTTGAAAATGCAAAGGAAAGACCTACTTTGACAAGAAAGCAAGAGAATACTTCTCTGGGGAAACAAATACTAAGCTAGGTTTTGAACAATGAATAGAAGTTGATTATGTGGACCTGATGTGTATAGCAGGAGATAAAGGGCAAACACAGGGCCAGGCAGAGTCTCAGAGCGGTGGGTATGGTGTGCTGGGAAACCAAAAAAGAACTAGTGTGTTTGGAGCATGGGAAAATAAAGACCTTCTACAAGAGGCAAGTCCTCTGAGTGTTGCAGTGAGTTAAATGCCCATCTTAAGAGCAATGGAATGTTGGTTGTCTTTGTAATCATCATTATATGTCCTGGTAGCTACATCAATTAGAGCTCATTAATTCATGAACCATGTGATGAGTGATTAAGCTATGCACACTTGATCTATGCTGCCCTTGGTTCATATTGTCACACACACCAGAAAGCCAGCTGGAAATACTCTAGAACGGACTGTTGGAGCACTCTGAGTACAAGTCTTATTAACGGAAGGCCAGTGTACTGGCCACATAAAGATCATCTCACGATTATGGCAGAAGTGTGTGGCAGGCAGAGCATGAGGCCACTGTAGCTTCCATTTTGTTTTCCTAAGCAAAGTCATAATTATGTGATCAAACTCAACTTCAAGGTGTAGGCAGACCACATATTTATTTAATGAATAATCTGGGAGTCATTTGACAGAGCAGGGATAGAGAAGTGAAAATCGGGGCCACTGATGGAATAGACCACCAATGGTAAATTGGTGTAAAGTTTTAAACAGCCCATTGACATTTTCACTCAATAAAATCCTTCACAACACCAAAACTAATTTTATGAGTCCTGAATATTGCTTTGTGAAAGGTTCTACACTTATCCACCATTATGAGCTTTTCCTCTCCCCCACTCACAGAATCACAGCGTGTTCCCCACTCATCCATCTTTTAAAGCACCTGTCTCCTCCACTCTTCATAGTTTCTAGCCTCTCTATCCTCCCTATTGGCTCTTGGTAGTGTCCTTACCAATATCTCCCCCTCAAGCCTGCCTCCACATTGCCCAAAGAGCAGCCAGCCTCTGTCCTCTGTCTCATGGGTTGATGGTGAAGTCCCAGCTTGACATCCAAGGCTCTTCCTGGAATAACCCCACATTTCCTGCCCAGATATGCATTCCAGTCTCTGGCCCCAAGTGGCCCTGTGATGGCAAGGTGACTGTGCCACTTTTCCTCTGGCTTCCTTTCCAGATGACTCCTCATCGACACACTTTTGTGCCCCTGCATGGTTTTACATGTTTCCTTGGCTTTTCTGCCTAGAACTGCTGTTCCCCTTATTGATAGCCTGGAAAACTGATCGTTCTTTAAGACCTAACTCAATGACGACTTTCTGTTTGTCTTTTATTCCTGTCACCCAGGGAAGAATTAGCTGTTCCTCTTCTCTACTGCTCAATGTTATGCTTGACACAGTGTTATACTGTCTTGCTTCCTCATGTTCCGGGTATGCATATATTATAGATAGTGGGAAAGATACCAGGAGATAGGAGAAAAGTACTAAGACTTAATTTCTACTTATTTTTACTAGTATGCTTTAAAATCAATTGGTACATTTGTACACGACCTATAACATATTAGAGAGGCAATAATGTAAGTTAGCAACAGTAAATAGATGTTTGAGAAGAAAAAGGTCACAAAGGGAGGCAGGCAGCCAGAGGAGCTGGGTCAGGAGGGGTGAGCTCATCCTTAAATTTGTGTGGTAATGAACTCACTCCATGTGACCATTTATCTCCCTTTTAGGAGTGATATATCCAAGCCAGGCATTGTCCTGCACACCTTTAATCCCAGCCCTTGGGAGGCAAAAGCAGGTGGATCTCTGCAAGTTTGAGGCAAGTCTGGTCTACATAGTGAGTCCCGGGATAGCCAGAATTACATAATAGAGAAACACTGTCTCAAAAAGAATATATCCAATAACCTTATTACCTCCCACACAGCCCCACCTCCTGAACACTCTGCCACCTCTTAACGTGGCTACCCTAGTGACCAAGTTTCTTTCATGGGAACCTGTGAGGGACATACTTAAGCCAAGCCCAAGCCATACTAGACTTCAGTATCAAAATAAACTTAAATAGTACAAGGTATGAAGAAGTTTTCTTTAAACAGTGATAAACAAAGCCATCAGCTAAAAAGTAGAAGAATTCTTCCTCTTTACATTTTATAAAATGTTGGCACGTTCTTGGATTTTTGTGAAGTAAATTATTGGTTTGGGGTGGTTGGTAAATATATGTTTGCCAGACCTAGATGGATCAAAGGTTTTTCCCTAGAACTACATACCTTTGCCTATGATAAATGCCCAGGGAAAGCTGAGGCAGACTCCTCTCTTTATGGTCCATTGTGGACATCTGTTATCAGGGATTGGGCACAGCCTCTGCATCCGGCCTACAAGCTCAGTGTGACTGAGAAGAGCCTGAATAAAAGATCTTCTCATGTAAACAGTACTAAATCAAATGTGTTCTCTCCATTTCTGAGCCAACAGACTCTCCAGATTTAAGTCCTCATTACAGTGTCTGTTTCCTAAGCAAGATGTTTTACCTATGTACTGCAAGATCTGGCTGCCCAGAAAACACTTAACAGTTAAATGTTCTAAATTACACAGGATTCTGGGTCTTCTGCTGCACATATTATCATTCTTCATCTATATAACTGATTTTTTAAAAAAGATTTTATTCCATTTTATGTGTATGCAAGGTTTTACCTGCATGTATGTCTGTGCACTACGTGTGCTCCTAATGCCTGTGGAGGTCAGAAGAGGGAGTCACATCCACTGAAGCTGGAGTTGCAAATGTCTGTGAGACACCATGTGGATGCTAAGAATCAAACCTGAGTCCTTTGCAAGAGCAGCAAGTGCTCTTAACCAGCAAGCCACGTCTCCAGCCTCCATAACATCTCTTACATTAATGTTTTCATCACTCCCGTTTTATTTTAAACACTAGAAGACTCAGAGCTTTCAGTTTGTCCAATGGTAGAGTGAGGATTAGCGCCCACATAAGTCTCAATTTATAGTGAGGACTTCTACCAACAGGTCCATCAACTCCAAAGAAAAACCAATTGATCCAAAGAAATATGAAGTAAACATGGTTTTTTTTTCTCAGCTCTAAAAATTCTAAAATTGTATGGGAGAAATGGGAACGTTATGCAACTGGTTCTGAAGTCTAGGAATGAAGGCATTTTAGCAGCTACTGTTTGAGAAACTAGTATTCCACATTCAGTCAATGCCCAAGGTTGCTCATACATACTACACGTCTCTAAGACAAATACAGACTTCCATGTCTGTGGTCATAGCAAAGGATGACTGTGTCTCCATCACAGCCATGGGAACCCTTTCAGAAGATCCTGTAATTACACATTAGTCATTATGGAGAGTCAGGCCACATGTGACCTCTTGCCGTTTTCTTTGCCAAATATAGATTTTTTTTAAAACAAAGTCTTAGTCTGGGAAATTTTTTAAGTTGCCAAAGATGAATGTTACAGCCTTTTTCAGAAACATGGCTCATTTTTAGAACAGAAAAAAGCAAAGATAGTGTAACGGCTGCACGGAAATTTATGAGCAGGCAGGCAGGAACATGCACGTCAAATGTGCATTTCAGTTCCTCAAAAAATGGACATGTTCCAATGTAACCTCGTTTTATTGCTTCCAGATGGACCATACTTCCATGGAGTTTAAGTTTTTTAGCAAATTGTACATCAAATACATATTTCTAGATATGCCATTGCTTAATGGGATGAAGCCAAAAGTTGTAAAGAGTCTAGAAGGGATGGGAAACACAAAGGTTGTCCCTAAGAGGGAAATGGGGGGAAATGACCCTCTACAAGGGTCCTGACATGGATTTTCCAACAACTTGTCTTGGGAAAGGATCTGACCAACCCTCCTTCTGCCTGACCCCTGACTCCATTGGCTGGCCTCTCTTTCTGTTCCTCTTTACAAATCTGTCCACCAAGAGGATTTCCTGAGCCCATCATAGTCTCTGCCTTTTATCTGGACATTTTCTCCTTTTCAAGGACTCACCACAGCCCTTGTTCTGGTTTTCAGCTCTACATATATGTCATATGTCAGCTCTCTTGGTATCCATAAGGAAATAGTTACATATCCCTCAATGGTGGGGACACATCCTGAGAAATGTGTTGATAAGTGATGTCATTATTGTGTGAACAACATAGATTGCACATGTTTGTGCAAACCTAGATTGGCTAGGTTGGCCATGCAAGGTAGCCTTTCATATCATCAAAAGACACAGTGGGCAGAAAATATACAAGGATATGCAACCCGTTATTGTGTGGAATCAATGAAACATCATTTTAATAAGCAAAAGGCATGTGTTTTGAAATAATAACTAAAGTGTAATATAATAAACACACAAACTGGTGTTGCTGCCCTTTGTTCTCATTGCTACTTGTACACTATGTGTAATGCAGTGTGTTACACTCTACAGGAGTGGCTGCAGGGGATTGTATCACCACAAAGGGTAGGGAATGCAACTCACCATACCATAAGAGCCAAGATTGCACTAGGTAAAGCAGACCTCTTTTAAAGTCCATTACAGTCTCAAGAGACTAATACTATACATTGTGGTCTGTCTCTGGCTGAAATTATGCATCCATCATGTGACTATGGGGCTTAAACAGAAGAAATTGCTTTTCACACAGGTCTGGCGACTGGAGATCTAAGACCCTAGTGTGAGCAGGCTCAGTTTCTCCTTGGCTTCTCCTTGGCCTGCTGATGGCTTTCTTCACTGTGTCCTCCCACAGTCCGAACTCTGGACATCTGTGGCCTGTCACCTCCTCCTCTTCTTAAGGACTGTAATCTACTCTAAGAGCCTCTAACTTAGACCCTTCCTCCACTCAGGTGAACAGGGGAATGGGGAGCTGTTTGTAAAAGGTTAAATAAAATGATCTCAGTTATCAGGAAGTTACACACCCCTGGAAACCATTGTTAATAGCAATGTATTGTATATTTGAAGAATGCAAAGAAGATGGATTCAAATGTCCTCATCTCTCACACAGCACTACAAATGACACACTACAAATGTGTGTGCCTATGCATGTGTTAAGCTACTTAATTTATTGTATTATGTTTTACATCAAAATACCATGTTTTCCAACAAATGCCAGATACCCAGGGCTCTATACATAGAGTTCCTATCCAGGGTGAGTTATTTCATCTGTAAACCTTGAAGAGAACAGCAAAAGGCTTTAACACTTACCTTATACATGTAAGGCTCATCACTACTGTGTGTTATTGTGTGTCTTTAAATGCCTGTGAAAGTTGTAGGCTTTTCCCATACTGCTTGGATACACAGAGTTTCTCTCCACCATGAACCTCTCCTTATATCTAAACACAACTGTGGGTACTGAGGGGTTTTCCAGATTGATAGATTTTCTTTCTCCAGAGTGTGAGTCCTTCCATGCTTCAGGAACCAGGGGGCAGATGGGGCCTGGAGGCTTTGCCACACTCCTGTGTGTGTACATTTCCTCTGTATATCCCACACACTTGTGAGTTTGTGGCCTGTCTGAACTGCAATGGGCAGCTTTCTACTGGGGTGTTTACACTCATTTTCAGTGTTCTGCTCTTTTTTAGTTTTTTCTACAGCAGTGGGGTTACAGAAAATTTACTACATTACGTCGCTGTAAAGTTTCTTCTGAGAAGGACCCAGAAAAGCCTTTTCTTCCACTGTGAAGTTGACAGCCACATCCTCAAAGGTTATAAGGTCTATTTCTGCTACCGGAGCCTCACAACTGCTCCTGGGTGAGAACATCAAAGCCACAGAGAACTGTCCTAGAGACACACCTCGTAATCAAGCTAGTCTTGCAGATATTTTAAATCACACAATAAATCACTGTTAACTCCAGTCACTTATGTTACAGAACACTAGAAATTAGTCCTCCCATATAACAATAACATGTTTTGTGTTCAAAAACTAAAATTTGTCTAGTATCCCTTTCCCCCTGACATCCTCAGATCTAAAAACCTCTCTTCTGTTTCTTGCTTTTCTGGAATCAACTTTTTTTAACTTCTGTACATGAGTTGGAATATATATTTTTCTGGCTGGCTTACTTCACTTCGTATAATGTCTTACAGTTTCACTCATGTTGCCAAAAATGACAAGATTCTGTTCTTTTCATATTCGTTCCAGAACCTGTGTCAATTCTGTTCTGTACAGTGAGTTTTCCCTCTTAATAAAATCCTTTGCCTTTTAAACAGACTCTGTGGATTTCTCATGATAGTAGTCCATAGGAAAAGCAACAATAGTGAGCAGGAAAGTGGGGAAGGCATGGGGCGAGGGCATCACAACACTGCTAGAATTATCCATGCCAATCCTGGAAATCCTTTGAGGTGCAGGGACTAAATCATCCACTGAAGCTATCAGTTCAAACCCAGCATTTTTTGCTAGTTTTGTAACTTGGGCTGGGTGACTGGACCACTTTATTTTTCTGTGCCCTCGTTTATAAAGTGGAGAGGCCATTGACTTCCTTACCAATGTAATGATCACATGAGATGTTAAATAGAGAGCAAAATTCTCAGTGTCCAACTTACACAAGAGAAGATAAGGCCACAGGGGCAAGTTCAGATCATGAGATGCCAAGATTTCCACTACATGTAAAATCAAACTCCATACAGTAACCAATATTACCCAATCCTGCCTGCATCCCCATATTCTTTTCTGTCACCTTTAAAGCTACTTGGAACTTGCCATGCTCCATTAATCTGCAAGACCTTTATATATTTCTTCACTCGTCGTAGACTCCCAATTCACCAAATCAGCACATTTTCGGGAAGATAGGTCCCTGGGGGAAATATTCTGCAAAGGTACTAGAAGTCTTCTCTCTCACAATTTGTATTCTGGCTTGCAATTGCCATCTACCTAATTGCTATTTAGTGTAAATCCCCTCCACCAGGATGTAAGGTTTCTGTGAGAATGAAGTTTGTGTTTCATGGCTCACTAATATGTCCCAAATGACTTGCACAGTACCTAAAACATGGCAAGTGTCCTTAAATATTTGGCAGTTGGGTAGAAGGAAAGATAAATAGATGGGTGGATGGATGCATGCATGCATGAAGAGAGACCCTTTGGTCTTTTCTAAATAATGGAATGAAAATGACAGAATTTTGTTGAAGGATGAACCTCTAGTTGTACTAAGGAAGGGTAGTTTGGAAGTTTAATGCTTTTACTAAATCTATTTTGCAGGGCTTGAGAGATGGCTCAGTGGTTAAGAGCATTGTGTTGCTCTTGCAGAGGACCTGGGTTCAGTTCCCAGCACCACATGTTGGCTCAGAACCATCTGTAACTTCAGTTCCATGGGATCCAACACTCTTTTCTGACGTCTGTAAGCATCAGGCACACATGTGGTGCACACACAAGCATACAGGCAAATTATTCACACACATTAAATGATAAATAACTAAACCCTTTTAAAAGGTCTTATTTGTTTGTAAGCATTAAAAATTTTAAAATAGACTGTCATCTTTTCTATACAAGGAGGTTCTGGCTTCTTAGAACCTGACTACTGCTGACTCTGTGGCTTTCCAACTCCCCACCTAAGTGTTCTGGTCACAGTGTGTATTTCACAAGGAAGCTGGAGTAGAGCAAGGGCACCTTGCTTTGAGGGAGTCCTTGCCCCTGCTCCAGCATCCCTTAGTGAGCAGACATGGGGTTTTACACTAACACGGCCACATACTGCTGCAAAGTGCTTATTAAATGGGAATCCATAGCTTTAGAAAAGTAATCAGGATTTAGGAAATTATTGCTTACTGAATTACTAATTAACTTGGTGCCAGGAGATGAGTATCAGTTCTGAAGGCAGATGCTCACACCATCTATTCACATCACATGCTAAGTCTAAGTGTACATCTTGGATATATATTCTTGGAAAACAAATTATCGGTTAAATGGGCATGTTCAGCAATTTTTTAAATATGCAATTACACTACTACTTTCTGTGGACCTCAGACCACACAGTCACCTCCTCCCACAGTTATGAATCTACATAGCATCTCGTGTGTGACAGCTGAGCACGTGCCTATGAGAACATACAGAAGTGTAGAGCAAGGAGGCACGACTGGAGAATCAGTGGCTCCCGGTTCACCTTCTGGTTCACCACCTCTTATCTCTGCCCTCTCAGCTGGGCAATGTAATTTCCCTGAGATGCATTCTTTTCTGATACAAAATGAAAGTCGATTATGTTAGGAATGGTGTTATTATCCTCATCTTACTCACAAGTCAGGGACATAAAGGAAGCAGTCATCCTACCCTTGCCTGGAGTTGGGTAGTTATGAAGTGTGCGAGTTGGTACTCATAGCCTACTATCCCGAACACCCAACATCAGGTCCTCTGCACTCACCAGTTACACTGGAAAACTTCATGCGGCACACAAACAGATGCCATGTGCATTATTTCCAAAATACCAGGCACCTTCTTGTCTGTTTAAACATCACTCCCAGGCACCATCACTGACTCTTGCTGCCCTTCAGCTCCCACCAGCCATCTGCACCCATGCCCCCATCAGGGCAAACAGAGAGGCTCAAGATTGTTCTGCTGCTGCTGTTTGTTTGTTTACCACCATCTAATGAGAGATAAAGAATCTTCACTACAATTAGACAAAACAAAAGCTGTTAAATATTTTGAAATCTTTAAATTCTGCTTGAAACATTATATCCACTTGATTAAAAATTCACATTGAATTTGGGATCTTTTGCCTTTTTAATTTGCTAAACGAGGTTTGGATAGTCTACTCTTTGATTTCTCATTTGAAAGGCCCAGATACTTCACATCCTATTAATCTTATCTCTATTTCTATGCTGCATTTTCTACCATTTGTGTGTGTGTGTGTGTATGTATGTGTGTGTGTGTGTGTGTGTTGGTGTGTGTGTGTGTGTGTGTGTAGGTGTGTGTGTGTGTAGGTGTGTGTGTGTAGGTGTGTGTAGGTGTGTGTGTGTGTAGGTGTGTGTGTGTGTAGGTGTGTGTGTAGGTGTGTGTGTGTAGGTGTGTGTGTGTGTGTGTGTGTGTGTGTGTGTGTGTGTGTAAGCGTGCAGTTGATGTTGGGTGTCTTCCTCCATCAGTCTCACTTTATTCACTGAGACAGGGTCTCTCACAAACTGGAAGCATGCCCCTTCTGACTGTTCTAGGTAGCCAACTGGCCTCAGGAGTATGCTCTTTCTGCCTCCTGACTGCTAGGACTACAGGAAGCTACCCACCATGCCTGCCTTGCTTTCCTGTGGGTTCTGGAGATCTGGACTCCACTCCTCACTCTTGTGTGACAAGTGTTTATCCCCTAACCCATCTGCCAGCCCCTCAGGTAGCTGGGTTTGGGTATGAGGGGTGGGAGAAGGGAGGGTCACCTTGGATGTGTGAAGGGCTCAGTACAGACCTTCAGGTAGGAATTTTAGGCTCTTGCTGTTTCCTTGACTGTTTTTGTTGCTGGTTGTTGTTGATGTTACTGTTTTGTTTGTCAGCCTGACACAAGCCAGGGAAGAGGAAACCACACTTAGAAAAACGTCTCCATCAGGTCAGCTTGTGAACAGGTCTGTAGGTCATTTTCTTAATTAATGATTGATGGGGAAGGGCCCAGCTCACTGTGGGTAGTGCCACCCCTGGGCTAGCAGTCCTGGGCGGTATAAGAAAGCAGGCTGAGTGAGCCATGGGGAACGAGCCAGTATTCAGTGTTCCTCCACAGCCTGGCATCAGCTCCCGCCCCCAGGTCCCTGCTTATTTCCTGCCCTGACTCCCCTCGAGAGGAGCTGACCACAAGCTGTAAGCTGAAGTCAGCCCCTTCTTCTCTTGTCTCTTAGTCATGTGTTTATCACAGCTGTAGAAAGCAAAGACAGCGTCTCAGATGGTGAAGGGAGAACCTTCTGTCTGTGGGGTGTGGAGGGGCTCAGTGCAAGACCTCAGATGGTGGCCTCAGGGTCACAGGGGCAGTAGATGAGAGGGTTACCTCTTGAGTATGCAGAGGTCCTCACATGGTGGCTTCAGAGCCTTGGGGTGGGGCATCTGGCAGGATTCTGGTGACTGAGAGTACTTGAGGATTACAATTAGAAAGTAAGTGAACATAAAATACATTTCATAAAAATCACAGCAGTTTCCACTTAATGCCAAACAACGTGTTCGTGTTTATGGGGCTGGATTCCACACCTTTCCATTTCTGCACTGTAATCTTACATATTCTAATGTAACCAGGAAGCCCTCAGGAGCCAGAATGAGGCCGCCTTGTTAGTCTCCTCAGACTATTGCTGGGTGTAAGGAGCCCTGCGGAGGCCTCTGCCGCCATCTGCTGTGCAGATCCTGTATCAAATGAGAGGGAAGAGGGGGTTCTACAAGCAAGGGGCATCAAGATCATGACAGGGAAACCTACAGAGACAACCAAACCACGCTAGTGGGAACTCAGGAACTTTACACCAACAGCTGTGGAGCCTTCATGGGACCGAATTAGGCCCTCTGCATAAGCAAGACAGTTGTGTAGCTTGAGCTGCTTAAGGGCCCCCTTGCAGTGGGATCAGGATCCCTCCCTGGTGCATGAGCTGGCTTTATGGAGCCCATTACCTGTGGTGGGACACCTGGCACCCTCTTGATGCAGGGGGAGGGGCTTGGATTTGCCTCAACTGATGTCCCAGGCTCTGCTGACTCCCTCCTGTAGGAGGCCTTACCTTGTCAGAGGAGGGGGTTGGGGTAGGTTGAGGGAGGAAGGCTGGGGTCAGGAGGAAGGAAAAGAGGGGAATCTGGGGTTGGTATGTAAAATGAAAGAAAATTAAATCAAAACAGAACAAATGCTCAGTTTAGTTTGGGAAGTGACACTGCTCCAAACAGTAACTTTGCAAAGGACAGGCCTTTCTTTCTTCCCCAGAACACCATGCTACAACACAGCCATGTGTGGCTTAACAATGGAAATCCGTTCTCTGGAATCTGTCATTAGGGGTTTTACCATGGAACCATCAAAGCATGCATAAGCCTAGTCTGTTACACACCACGGCTGTGTGTATGCTATGTGGGAGAGCCTGGTGCTCCTAGGACTGTGTTGAACTAAACCACATGAAATCAAGCCAAGCAGAAGAGAAAATGGGATGATTGAGAGACACTGAAAACAACGGAGGTGCAAGGCCATTGCTCTTACATTGTGTCGTTCTAAATTTTGATTTTTTTAATAAGTAGAAAGAATACAAGACTCTAAAAGAGCAATAAAAAATATAATCAATGTGTGAACTAGTAACACTGCACCTCGGTATTGTTTTAAGTATTAGACACTGTACATAATTGTGTTTAGTGTGCTTCCAACTGACACACAATAGATTTGTTTACACTGGCATCACAGATACTGCCATATATATTCAAATCATTATTGACCAAAATACCTATATGTGACTCATGACTATCTTCATTCAGTTTTACAAATGGAAAACCATGCCTCAAAACAGTGAAACGACATGCTTAAGGCCATAGTGGGCAAGGTTTCTAATCTCGTCTCTTTGTAACCCTTAAGACCTTCACCCCACTCTATGCCATTTCGAGTTGAAGAACCTTGCCTGTGACATCCCCTGCCTTCTTTGTTCCTGCCACTTTCCAGCTGCTTCCTCCTGAATGGCCTCTGTCCCATGTCATTGCCCATCTGTTTACTTCCTCACCTGGCTTCTCCCCTGTCCCTGCCAACCGCCATTTTATCTTCCTCTCTTAGTAATGACACTAGGGAGCTGATGGAAGCATAATTCCGGAAAGAGAAGAGCAAAGAAGACAGGCAGGTTGACACAGTGACAAGGCCAGCAAAAGCACCCCTGGAGTTGACAAGATTTGCTCAAAAGAAATCAAAGATAGAAACCCTGTTGCTATGATTTTAAAATTGTAACAATTGTCTCAGCCTTTTCTTTGGCAACAAGAAAACAAGAAGTAATTTTCCCCGTGCTGGTGACCATGTGGGAGAACTTGAACTCAGGTCAGTACTAACTGGAGAGCTGTGGCTTACTGTGGCAGAGAGCGGGGCTCTTGCAGAAACACCCTCTGGGAGCTGTGGCTGGCATTCTTGCCGCAGATAAAGCAGTGGGTCCTGAGAGCAGCTGAATAGGAAGTACGTGGTGTCTGAAACTTCTTTGAACTAGTAGAATAAGGACTTTGTCTGCCTGTCAATATTACATCATCTTAGTACTATGTACTAATGCATCCGAGACCAGCAAAAATTCACTTCAGGGCCACAGAATGGGAATCTGAAAGGAAAGATTTCACCACATCTGGAGGTCTGTCTGTTGCTCTGCAGACAGCAGGCCTGGACAGATCCTAAGAACAGCTGTGCGATGCCTCCCAAGGTTGTGTTCAGAGACTTCACACTGGCAGCTTGCAGAGAGCCAAGGCAGGGAAGTGAGCGTGGCACACATCTGCAGATGCACTAGACCAGGGATGTTTCAGATGCTCACATCCTCCAAAGCCCCACTCTCTGTAGACTTTACCCTGGTGCTGCTGCTGCTGCTGTCTGTGTGCTATGAACCCTCTCTCCAATGTCTTTGTCCACAGAACAAGCCCCCTTCTGAGCTCTGGTCCCAATTTAGGCTGTCCTTTGGGAGTTCTTTCTGGATACAGTAGTCCTTCCTGAAAACCAGCTCTTCTGGGTGTCCCTCTTGATAAAGGGCACTAGTGACCCCAAGTCAGATCCTTGGCGGTCAACCTAGAACCTGCCTGTTTAAGCCATGAGATCTGTAATGGTGACTCTCTATTATCAACTTGGAGGGATTTATAACCGCTATGGAAACAAATGGCTGGACATGCCTGGGAGGGACTTTCTAGATTAAGTTGAGGCAGGAAGAGACACTCTCAATGGGCTGGGCCCCAGACTGAGTAAAAGTGTGAAAGCAAGCTGAACATGAGCACTCATCACTCTCTGTTTCCTGGCTGTGGATGTGATGTGACCAGTTCTCTCCTCATACTGCAGCCACGTCTTCCCTCCCATGAAGGACTGAGCCCTGAAAAATGTCAATCAAGGAGCCTTCAGTTGCTTCTGGTCTGGCATTTTGTCACAGCATCAGGGAAGTGGGGAATACACGGTCCTACTGGTTCTAACCCGCACAGCTTCATCCTCCTGTGACACCCTCCCTCCAGTCCTTCATCGTCTGCCTGTTGGGAAGGTTACCTTGGCCTCCCCTCCACAGCATCAGAATCTAGACCTAGACCATTGCCTTCCTAGACCCCTTCAGTGGTCTGCTGCCCCTTAGAGCAATAGCTAAGCCCCACGACCCTGAGACTCTGTGAGCTGACCTTTTCTGCTTCTCCAAGGTCATCTCCCAAGGACCACTTGCTTGTGGGCCATGATCTAACTGAGGGACACTTGTGTGGCTCACAGAATTGGTTCTCTGAGTCTTTCCACGCTTACAGCAGCAGCATCTGCTAACTATCTGATGCTCTGCTCATTCCTCCAGACCCTGCCCAGGCAGCCCTGCTCCAGTGAGTCTTCTAGGAACTGTACGCCAGTCCAGAAGGAGCTGGCTGTATTCCATTTGGAAAGTCAGGACTAAGAGCTGAAGGATGCAGTATCTGAACTCAAACACTGAGACTACCAGGCAGAAGAGCATAATGTGTCAAACCCTCTGGGCAGGATGGGACAGCAAGTTTTCAGAGGCCACCGTGAAACCACACCAGGCAGTTCACTGCGCCTTGGGGCCCTGGGCAGCATACTACTGTTGCTGCAGCTGCTGCATGCATGCATGGTGGCCTGAGCACTTCACACAGTTCTGCTGCCCTTGATAACATCTTGATAAGCCATCATGATGTCGGCTGGAATCGTACCAGCAGTGCCAGGACCAGGCAGGCAGTGGATCCCATTCAGTGGCTGGATTATTACCAGGTCTTACAGGATGACTACCATGGCCAGGTGAGCTATTCAGGTCCAGTCACTGGTGGTCAAATCAACGTGCTGCCCTTGAGGATGGTGAAGACAGTATAGACAGGGACCTGGGATGCTCTTGGAAGCCCCAAGATGCTAAGCTCTTGGCTGTCTACAGCCTATAGCACGTATGTTGCCTGCTTAGGGAGGCTGCCCCTTCCTCTGCCTCTTCCTCTCCTCCGCCAACATGTCTGAAAGGATATTTCAAGGTACACACAAAGGCGTTTTCACACGTCTCTGCACCCAGCAAAGGGTTTTGCTTGTACCCTCGAGGCTGTGCTGCCTGCCATCAAGCTGGCAGCTCAGTGTGAGTCAACCTTTGCCTTGGGTTCTAGAGCCAGAGTGGAACCAGGAAACCTGAAGTCTTTCATACATGCTTCCTAAGCTCAAAGCCAGTAATTGACAGAAGGCAGAATAGAGATGTCCACTCTCCGACATCAAATTCTCCAGCTGCCCAGACTATGGAAGAGACTTTTTGGGTGGAAAGAGGGGGATGCCTGTGAAGACAGGAGCATATTAAAGCTCTTAATGCTGACTCCATCCCCACGCAGACAAGGACAGAGAGCCTTACAGAGCCCAGGACTGGGCTCCATCTAGGGGAGTGATGCTTTTAACAAGGACACAAGTTTTCCCAACCTATGTGTTTGGGGGCTGTTCTTTCAGCCCAGTAGAGTAGGCTCTAGGTAGGATGCGGAGGGGGGGACAGGGGGGTCACAGGACAGAGAATGCGGAAAGTGACCAAAAGACAAAGAATGAAGAATGCAATCAGATCTCCAGGTCCTTATGTCCATTGTGGAGACCGGAAAGTCGAGATTCAGGAAAGTTAAATGATTCGTATAAGGATATTGAATGGTAACACAACACCTCAGTTCTCTTTGCTCTGGGGCTCCAGAGATTTCCATCACTCTCTACCACCTGCATCAAGAGGTGGTACAGATAGCATCTATTTCTCACCAAAGGAAAGAGACCCTAGTAGCTGCTATTTCAAGTGTTGGAGGTTCCCAGGATGATGTGCAGTAGCTTCACTAGAGGGCACCAGTGCCTTGGACACCGTTATAATCTATCCAGGCCCCACTCCAGCCCATGGAATAGTGTCTCTGCTGGAGCCCAGCAACCACATGGAGACCAAGTGCAGAGGATTCTGAAGCCAAATAAATGCAAAGATCTGTTGTTGCCTCTCAGCCCTCAGACCAAACTCATCTGGTCAGGTTAGACAAAGGGCACAAGGAAGAGCAGGGCCAGACTTCACCCCAAGTGTGTCTGGAAGTAGCTAAGCCTTGCTCAAGGTGTCTGGGGTATATGACAGGCAGCAGCCCTTCAAGAATGAAGCCTTGCAGTTTATTGTCAATATTCTCATTGCACTATGACCCCAAGACCCTAAGGATAAGTGGTGTGTGTGTGTGTGTGTGTGTGTGTGTGTGTGTGTGTGTGTGTGTAGCAGGAATCTTTAAAGTTCTTATTAATAAAAACAAACCTGAAGCTGGGTATTGGGGTGAATGCTGGAAGATCAGAGAAGCAGAACAAGCCACAGCCACCTCACCTCGCCCATTCCTCAGCTGATCCTGTTTCCTCAGACTGGAAGCCTCTGAGTCCTCATCCAAAATGAATCTCAGCTGAGCTGTTGCTAGAAGCCTAAAAGCTTAACCAGCTCTAGTTCCTGGTTTTCATGCCGTATATACCTTTCTGCTTTCTGACATCACTTCCTAGGATTAAAGGTTCTCTTCTGGGATTAAAGGCGTGAGTCACCATGCCTGGTTGTTTCCAGTGTGACTTTAAACTCACAGAGATCCATGCCTCTAGAATGCTAGGATTAAAGGTGCGTGTGCCACCATTTTCTAGCCTCTGTATCTAGTGGCTGTTCTATTCTCTGAACCCAGATAAGTTTATTAGGGTGCACAATATTTTGAGGAACACAATACCACCACATGTGTGTGTGTTTCTTGGCACCTTTTCCAAGTTAGATATCCAATGTTGTTGCACCAGTTTTAGAAATAAAACTCTATTCCCTTTAGAATTATAAACAGAGATGACTCTGTCACTATTCAGTGGTTGCTATGGTCTGAATGTGTACCCAGAAGTTGATGTGTTGAAAACATCATACCCAAAGTCACGTGTTGGTGCTGTCTGGAGCTGGTAATCAGGCATGATGAGGTCATGATGGTAAGCTCCAGCGAGGGCATTAGTGGCTTTGTAAGAAGAGAGAACTCTGAACCCACACCTTGCTCCGCCTCACCTGTGGTGCCCTCTGTCCTCTTAGGGCAAAGCAAATATTCTTCACCAAATGTCAGCATTATGTCCTTCCTCTTACCAGCCTACATACGGCAAATACATCTGTATTTTTCAAATATGTCTATGACTTCTTTGAGAATTCATACATGCAGTGCATTTTGATCATATTCGTTCTCCATTCCTCCCCTTAGCCCCTCCCGGTCCCACCCTTACCCTCTCCTCTCCTAACATCATGTCCTCTTTCTTTTTTAAACCTACCAAGTCCAACTTACAATTCCTATATATTCAGAGATGTGCAGCCATCCCTTGGAGCATGACTGGCTAAGAACTAGACTCCCTTTCCCTAGAAGCCATCAGCTGGGAATAGCTCCTTAGCTAGAGCCTGGAGCTGGTGAGCCCCTCTCCCCTCCAAAATTGCCTGTGTTCTTTATAAATTACCCAACCTCGCTTGCATCTTATTACAGCAACAGAAAATAAACTTAAACAAGTACTAAGCTACTTATAAAACATTTTCGCTCCTTAGTGACTGCCTGCCAGGTGTTGAGAGGTTCCTTTCTAGAACCTTCCAACTGTATTCTGTCTATCCCTGTAGAATTAAGAGGATAAAGGCATAGAGTCCTTTGTCTGTCAGCAAACGGTGGCTGTGTTCTGAGTTTTGTATTTATTCTCAGTAATCAGGAGCAAAAGAAAGATGGGTCCTCTGTAATGAAAGAGAAGGAGAGAGGGGGTCGGAAGAGTAGGAGAGATGAGATCTGGACCCATAAGCAAGGTAAAAAGGAGTTGGTTTTTTTGTTTGTTTGTTTGTTTGGTTTGGTTTGGTTTTTTTGTTTGTTTTGTTTTTGAGAAATTCCGAAGTGGGAATCATTTGGAATTAGATCCCTGGAGGGATGTTGTTGTGAAGTCTGGAACTGTGTCCCATTAGCTGTCTCTCTGGACTTACGTGGACACAAGACTGTCACTTCTCTGAGTGCAGTTCAGGACACTATAGGGGTGACATAACAGAATGAAGCGGGGAGCAAAAAAGGGGGGCAATGGGAAGTGGCAGTTCTGAGCACCCAACAACCAAAGAGGAAGTCAAAAGCAAGAGCTCAGTGAACCTGAGGAACTGCCTTGGGCAGCCTCACCAAAGTCTGGGTTCTGAGCGTGCAACATGCACACGCTACACTAGCAAGTGCACACGGTCCTTGGCTCAGATTCGAGACTCTGGTATGTTATGAATCAGTGTCGTTGCTGTCCATACAAAATCTTCTCCTCTTGCAAAAGCACACTGGTCTAATTATAGAAACTGAAGGCTTCTAACATGCTCCTGTTTTCTGTCCTCAGCATGTGGACCTGTGAATGGCACCATTAGGAAGGACGCTTTGCTTTAAATAGTGCTGTTGGAGTATTTGGGGCTGAAGATCAGTTAGTTGAGTACTTATTGAGACAGGCACAAATCCCAGAGCTCAGTTTCCTCATTGCAGAAAAACCAGCTGTGGTAGCATATGCCCAAGCACTCGAAGCTGGAGACAGGAGGATCAGAAAGTCAAAGCCAACCTTAGTTCAACAGCAACTTGGGCACTAGCCTGAATTGTGTAAGACCCTGTCTCAAAATTAAATTAAATTAAATTTACTATTTGAGTTGATGAATGGAATTTTATGAAAATTTGTTGACTGAATGTTGACATTATATTAGGATTTCTAGACATTTCTGATATGGCCCTAAACACATTTCTGCCATTTTTAGTACATATTTATGCTAAAAATAGTTTCAGCATAAAATCTAGCTATCCTCTCTGAAAAATGTTGAAGATGAAAATGTTCTATATCCTTCAGCATCAAATATTCACTCAGTACTTTATTCTTTCTATAAAAAATAACCTCATCAATCTTTCCAGCATGCAAATTTGCTTTCATCTGCTAAATGATAACATTTTATGTAACCAAAGGATGATCTTAAATTTCTGTGTGATTTGTCATCAGTAAGTGTTTGGTTCGTTTGCCTATTTTATAGACCTATGTGCCTGGGGTTGTGTGTGGAAATGTTTAAGAAGCCCACTCTAGACCAGGTCACAACAGAGAGTGTCATGGCAAATGTCTAATCATTGGTGCACAGCGTCATGGCCATGGAAGAGAGGACTTCCTCCCAGGCAGGAGCCCTCTCAAAGGTAGGTGCTGGAGGGAGATGAAGAGACTTCTCAGTGTCTGCTTTGCCCACATCGCGGGGGCCCTTTTCTCTTTCTGCTGTAGTGCTTCCAAAAGCAGGATGAGGCCAAGGACTCAGTGATAGGCAGGCAGGGGAGCATTCTCCTGAGAACTCGTCAACTATCATAGGGCAGACAGACGGGGAGACTCAGATTGGGTTCAGTGGAGTCTAGTGGGTATAAATTATAGAGGAGCAGATCTGAAGTCCATAAAATTTGGTTCACACCAAATTATCATGCATCTCTGCAACCTCATAGCCAGGGGCTGTGTTTGTACCCGGTAATTATGAAATGACTTGAGAGGCTGAGTGAGTACATTGTGTAGATAGTTAGGTACTTACTTTAATGAGGATGTAAGAGAAAATACAGTTGTGTTCCCAACCTTCATTTTCAGTAGGAGGACTTTTTCAACAAATTTATTTATATTCAAAGAAACATCTTGACTTGATTATTATGCATTGCAAATGTCTGTCACATGACCAAACTATACCCATAAGTACTTACAATTGTTGTGCAACAATTAAAATACGATTGAGTAGAAAGCTAAGGGATAAGTAAGTAATATTTTAAATGGCATGTTGAAATTGCTGAAGTTGTTTGCAGTAAGAGACAGAGAAAGCTGAGAAATGCTGAGACATTTGTCAGTTAGTGTGGGCAGTTGCTATAACAGAAGCCCCTGTTTCAGTGACATCAATGGCCCCCAAGAAACCCACCAGCACAGAATTCACACTTTTGTGTAGCCTTCTCCCTCTGATTTTCCTGTCTTTGACAAGTAGTAGGGATTACACTGTATCCCTTCTAAGCCTAACCCTAAGCCTCAGCAAGTCCCACTTTGGAACTCTCAGGAAACTATAAAAATCCGGCTTTCCTGTTGTCAGCCACACACACTCCATACTCACTCTTCCCACTCACCAGCTCACACACTCCTTACTTTCCCTCTCTTAGTCATAATACACCCAATCTACTCATCCATGAATCCTCAGTCAAACAAGCCAGGACACATTTCATGTCCTCTTATGTCCTTTCACTCACTCATGCACACACAATCACAATCATTCACACATATATCCACTCAATTCTCAGTCATGGTCTCAGTTATTCACACACACACACACACACACACACACACACACACACACACACACACACATATACACACTTTCTACTCTTATATGCTCAGGCACTCTATGCCTACAGTCTCTACACTCACATATAGGCTTCAGTGAGTCACATTCATTGCACACGTGAACACACAGTCTCCATCACACTCACAAATCACAATGCTCCAAATTCACTTATAGCTCCTCAGTAACTCACAGGTACACCTTCTATAGTCACCCTTAGTCACTTGTACACGTATACACTACATACTCACTTACACAGTCTTAGTTAGGGTTTCCACTGCTATGAAGAAACACCATGACCACGGCAACTCTTAAGAAGAAAACATTTAATTGTGGTGGCTGGTTTACAGTTCAGAGGCTCAGTCCATTATCATCATGGTAAGACATGGTGGTGTGCAGGTAGATATGGTGCTGGAGATGAGAGTCCTACATCTTGCAGGAAACAGGAAGTTGTCTGAGTGTTTCACTGAGCAAAGTTTGAGCAAAAGAGACCTCAAAGCCTGTTCTGACAGTGACACACTTCCTACAATAAGACCCCATGTGGTGATATTGTGTCCCCCAATATATTGTGCACCCTAATAAACTTATCTGGGGTCAAAGAACAGAACAGCCACTAGATATAGAGGCCAGAAAGTGATGGCACACACACCTTTAATCTGAAACTTCTTGCGGTAGCCACCAACAGTTCATCAAATCATACTCAGCACCACTGTCTTCCACGCTCCTACTAGTATGCCCATTAAGCTGTACTCACTGCTTTCATAATCCAAAGCACCAAAGTCTAAACCCCTCCAAACAAAAACATGGTCAGGCCTACCACAACAATACCCCAGTCCCTGGACCAACTTCTGTCTTAGCTAGGGCTTCTATTGCTGTGAAGAGACACCATGACCATAGAAACTCTTATAAAGGAAAACATTTCATTGAGGTGGCTTGCTGACAGTTTAGAGGTTCAGTCCATTATCATCATGGAACATGGCGGTGTATGGCAGACATGGTGCTGGAGAGGTAGCTGAGAGTCCAACACCTTGTAGGCAACAGGAAGTGGTCTGAGTGTCACACTGAGTGAAGCTTAAACAAAAGAGACCTCAAAGCCCACCCCCACAGTGACACACTCCCTTCAAAAAGGCCACACCTCCTAATAGTGCCACTTCCTTTGTTGAGGGCCATTTTCTTTCAAACCACCATACACACCCTCAGGCACTCACGCATGTTCACAATTCATACTGATCATATGCTCTCAGGCACTCACACACTACACGTTAAAACCAACTACCAGTCATACATGCTTCATTTATACACCCTCAGCAGCATGCCTATACATGTTGTCACTCAGCTATATACTGTCACCACCCAGTGCACAATCTGTATTGACTCATACACTGTCCATCATGTGTACACAGTCCACCCTTGTTTATATGCAGGAACTGGCACACATCCATGCTCCAGATTTGGCTTCTTGACTGAGCATTAAGTGACACTTTTCTTCTTCAGTTCCCTTCAGCCTTGGGACAGCACAAGTCCCCGCTTTTGGAATCAAGGAGTCTGAGACCAGCCCCACCCCCTCCTCTCACTTCACTGTCCATTGGTGTCTAGACTGAGCTGGTCTCTTGATCTCTAGTGCCGCACTTACACAGAGGTCACCTCTTCACCCACTGTGGTCCTTTAAGCCCTGGCCACTTCTATTAAAATAAGCCTGTAGCTGTCACAGACTCTAGAATTCACGTCCTATTCGAGGAGTGCTGTGCTCTACTGTATGGAGGGGACACTTCTCTCCTGTCACTAATGGAGCTGGGTATTGGGGTGAATGCTGGAAGATCAGAGAAGCAGAACAAGCCACAACTTCCTTATCTCACCCATTCCTCAGCTGATCCTGTTTCCTCAGACTGGAAGCCTCTGTGTCCTCATCCAAATGGATCTCAGCTGAACTGCTGCGAAAAGCCTAAAAGCTTAACCAGCCCTAGTTCCTGGTCCTCATGCCTTATATACCTTTCTGCTTTCTGAGATTAAAGGCTCACTTCCTGGGATTAAAGGCGTGAGTCATCATGCCTGGCTGTTTCCAGTGTGACTTTAAACTCACAGAGATCCGGATGGATTTCTGCCTCCCAAGTGATAGGATTAAAGGTGTGTGTGCCACCATTTTCTGGCCTCTATATCTAGTGGCTGTTCTGTTCTCTGACCCCAGATAAGTTTACTAGGGTACACAATATTTTGGGGAGCAAACTATCACCACATTTCCCCTTTCTTGTCTAAAATTTAAAAAAGCTTATAACTGCCAGGTGGTAGTGGCACACGCCTTTAATCCCAGCACTTGGGAGGCAGAAGCAGGCAGATCTCTGTGAGTTCGAGGCCAGCCTGGTCTCCAAAGCAAGTTCCAGGAAAGGCGCAAAGCTACACAGAGAAACCCTGTTTCGAAAAACCAAAAAAAAAAAAAAAAAAGCTTATAACTAATACAAGGAAAACTATATCCAATAAGTATATATAATATATATAGTCAAGAATTACATTAACAATGTCTAGTCCATTAACATTTGTCAGATTCAGACAAAAAACTCCATTATGTATATTAACAATATCCAGTCCAGTAACATTTGATAAACTCAGACAAAAAATTTCATTACTTATCCTATTTAAAACAAGTAGTTCCTTTTTAAAAGTAGATTCAAAAATTGACCTTTTTATCTTATCATAGCCGTATTCTCTAAGGTATATAAGGTGTGAGGACCAGGAACTCGGTGGTTAAGCTTTTAGGCTTTTAGCAGCAGTTCAGTGAGATCCATATGGATGAGGACTCAGAGGCTTCCAATCTGAGGAAACAGGATCAGCTGAGGAATGGGTGAGGTGAGGAAGCTGTGGCTTGTTCTGCTTCTCTGATCTTCCAGCATTCACCCAATACCCAGCTCCAGGTTGTTTTTATTAATAAGACCTTTAAGATTCATGATACAATCATCTGCAAAGGACATTCATTCTTGGCCATGTGTTTGTACATAGCAGTAATACCAAACACAAGAGGCAGAGTGTAGGGAGCTTGAGGCATTCAAGGCCTTTACCCGCTACCGAGCAAGTTCAAGCTCAGCCTAAGCTACATGAGACACTGTCTCAAAAAAGAAAAATATGGATTCCTTTCCTTCCTAAATGTGTAAAACTAGCTTTTCTATATATACTTCCTTCACTATAGAGCAGCAGGCTAAAGCAGTCATCAGATGAACCCTGTCTCTTATTAACCCGGGCATTGATGAGATGTGAACAAATATTTCAAAATGCACTTTCCCATTAACTTTTTTGTATTTGAAAACTAAAGTTGTTTTTCACAAAATGGACAATGGGTTTGAAAATCCCTTAAAATAATGATTGTATGATATCATCCATTTTAAGATCCAACCTAGTAAATATAGCTAATTAAAAAAAAGTATTAAAAACTAAAAACTAAATAGTAAATACTAACATGTGACGTGGTAGTTTGAGTGAGAAATGTCCCCCATAGGCTCTGGATTTTGAATACTTGCTCCCTGGCTGATGGTATTATTTGGAGGGTGCCCAGCTTTACTGGAGGAAGTGTGTCACGGGGGTAGATTTGAGAATTCATAGCCTTGCCCCATTTCCCGTTCAGTCTCTCTGATTCATGTTGCCCAGCTTCCTGTTCCTGTCACCATGCCTGCTGCTTGCCCCCTGCCTCCCTGCCCCCTGTCCCTCTGCATCCATGCCCCCCTGCCCCCTGCCCCCCTGCCTCCCTGTCATAATGGACTCTTATCCCTCTGCAACTGTGAGCCCACAGATGTCTC
This sequence comes from Onychomys torridus, assembly GCF_903995425.1. Lineage (NCBI taxonomy): Eukaryota > Metazoa > Chordata > Mammalia > Rodentia > Cricetidae > Onychomys > Onychomys torridus. The sequence continues at coordinate 126,571,212 of NC_050447.1, read as the reverse complement.
TAAGTTGTCAGCTGCCTTGGTCATGGTATTTTATCACAGCCACAGAAAACTTTCTAATACACACAATAAATGCTAATACTAAAGCTATAAGTAGAATAGTAAAGACTAATTTTAGGATAAAATCGAAACATGTAAGAACTGTTAGTGCAATAGCACTGGGTGTTTTCCAGGGTGTCTGTTTGATCTTTTAACTCCCCTCACTGAAGTAACTGATGAGAATTAACCATGCAGGGGAAAGACCTAGGTCCCAAAGAGAGAATTCTGCAGAGGGTTGCCTAGGACCCACGCCCTGCCCCACTGGGAAAGGTGTTTTTAAGGATAAAAATGACTCTCCCCGTGCACAGGGTGGGTGGAGTGGGTCGAAGTGCTGACATCAGTGAGATGTATACCATTAAGCAGAAGTTTGACCTCATGAGATTATCAGGTTCTTAGTGAAGTGCTCACTCTGTCCCAGGCCTGTGCCAGCACTGGGAAGACACAGAAGGGGGACAGGGTAAAGCCACCTGCCGGCTGCCCCTAGGGAGGTAAAGAGCTTGCTTGTGATTCATAGATGTGGAAGCTGGCTGCCTTGGTACAGACGAGTGTTCTGTCACATGTGTTTCTGTGCACTTATGCAGGATGTCTAAGGTCTCGAACTGTAAAGTGGGAGATAATGGTACTTCCCCTGTGAGGTGGTTCTGAGCATCAAAAAAACCACACGTGGCAGGGGTCTTCAGCAGAGCCTGGGATGGAATGGGTATGATTTGCCTGATCTTCATCAACAACTCTTTCCTTAATTTTTTCCCCAGATATTCAGTCTAACATTCTTGAAGATGAAAATGTCTGGTAGGCACTTTACTTATCCTTTCTTGACCTTCATCTAGACAACAAGGTCAGGAAGGCATCCTCCATGACATAGGCTTCTTTCTTACCTTTGACACAGTGTTGTGTAGACCGGACATGGGTTGAGATTAGGAACTAACATTTTATGGCCATGACAGGATCCTGAGAGAACCACTGACACTCATCAGACCTGCCACAATCATGTGAGTTAACTGAGCCTGAGTCCCCCCCACCCAGTTCCTGGCCCATTGGTCAACAGCTGAAGCTGAGGAGTCATATCATTTGCCTAAAGTGAGAACATTTAGAAATAATCGCAGATGATTTTCACTTCTAGTAAGATCGGAAAAATAAATTATTCCAAATTCTGACACCAGAAGTAAAAAATCCCACTCCAGGAAATTGTTTTGTATGCAATGCTGTATGAAGTACTGAGTAAAGTTTCTGTTGGTCCGTGTGTGTAAGGTATACAAATATCAATGACATTTCAGTATAAGCCTGGTTCCCATCACTAAGCTATCTCATTATGTATATTATTCTAAAATAAAGTGAAAAAACATAGATACTCAATACTCTGGTTCCAGGGATTACAGGGTGAAGGACACTTCCCTTGTATCACGCCTTTTGTCTAACCCACACCAGTCTCCCTTGAAGTTGCATATCTTTAGGCTACCAGTAGAGGGCAGCATTGCCTGCAAAGTGGTCCAGAGGCCTCTTTCCAGCCACCTTTGGCCTTGCCACAGTCACTGATGATACAAGCAGGATCAGATTTCCCCCCGCCAGACCTGAAAACACTGGGAAGCAAGGCTGACTGCACGTCCCTGAGCCCTGCCTGGGTCATAACTCAGCTTATCATGTCTCTAACAGTACAGTCTGGTCTGATGAGCATGGGCCTAACCTGTGGGAGGGAGTGGTTCTTTTTCCTCTTGATACTCACAGGTCGCCATGGACACTGCCGTGCACTCCACTCCAGGAGATGCTGGATCTGCAGGTCACTTCTCCGACCTTCAATTCCCTCATCTGCAAAAGGCAGAGGGTTCATCTTAGCCCTGGGGGAGCACTTCGTAAGCAAATCTGCTTGCTAAATCCAGGGGACGCTGGGTGTAACTTAGATTCTCCATAAGGAGACTCTGCCAGTGGAACCCATGCCAGGATGGCTATGGGTTTGTAGAGCCACCCAGTGACAGGCTTGTGGTGACAGTAATAATTGACTAAATTTGCCATAGTTTCCAGGGCTGTCATATTCATTGTTTAATTTTGACAAGAATCCTATGTAATTAGATACATATTACAGTTCTTGTTCATTACCAGTGCCAAGTTGGGGTTCAGGGACATTTCCTCAAATGAAGAAAGAAGGGCAGCTCACAATGCCAATTTACATTCAGAGGTCATTGCTACTGGTTCCTCCCCTGGGAGCTGAGAGTCTGAGAGTGGGCTCTGTGTGCTGGGAACTGAGCCTTGTGGCTGTTTGTAGGCTTCTCCCATCTGGCCCCTGAGCTGTCTCAGGAAGGTGGGCCAGTCCTGTTTCTGTTCTGAAGATGAAGGAACTCACGTTGAGGAGAGTCATGGAAACTGAAGAGGCCAGGGCTGGAGAACAAGATGCCAAACAGAGGAAAGGGGCAGGGGTGGGGGGCAGCACTGGGGAGCAGCAGGACGGGGGAGCCAAGCTTCCAAGAAGCTAGAACCTCACCGGGCCCCTTGTGTGAGCCTGCAAACTCTGGCCTCTCCATTTGCCAAAGAGAAACAAATAGTTTTCCTGCTCATTTAATAAGCTTGTTTTTTTTTTTTCCTTTTTTTTTTTCTTTTTGAGAAAGTAATAAGAAATTCTCTAATCATGGTTGATGGTGCGTGTCTAAGCTAGACCCTCTCAGGAAGTCAGACGAGCCTGAGCCTGTTTGGGATAAGTGAGAACAGGCCACCTAGAACTCAATTTGGAGAGAGTTTGGGTCGGTTGTTTTTTACTAAAAGGGAATGAGGAAGTGGTTCTGCACACAAGGCTGGGGATGGTAGGGACAGGTCCCACTGTATCTCTCCTGTGGGCTCAATAAAAGACTCTTGCTGGAGCCTTCTGGAGCTGTGGAGCTGGCAGGGTTGAAGGTGAAGGAATGGTTTAATGGGAGTGTCCCTAAGCCACTCCAGTGCCCACAGGTTATGGGTGGAACTGGACACAAAATGACTTAGTGGCAGTGGGCTGGCAATGAGGACTTCTGTGATGGCTCTTGTGAGACCCCAGTAGGAGGGTTCCCAGGTCCCCAGGTGGGAGCACACCAGCTATGTCATGATTACTGGCATGGAGACGCTATTGTGTTCTAGTCTGGCAGGACCAGGGCATGGACTTGAAACGGTTATAGCCATGGGCTCCCGCCTTGGTCTATGTTGTGCCAGGAACAGAATGCTATCAACTTGGTAATCTATAACTAAAATAAATGACTGGCTCATGATTCTAGAAGCAGAGAAAGCCAAGATGGGTGCGGCATCTAAAAGGCCTCTCTTGCAGTGTCATCCCATCAGAGAAGAGGAAACAGTGAAAGTTGGACATGGAAGGACTGGTCTTCATAGGAACAACCAGCTCCAGTGGTAACTAGTACATTCTCAAGATGGCCTTAATCTGTGCCGAGAAGCAGAACTCACAGCCTGATTGCTTCTTAAAGGCCCCACTCATCTCTCTATCTCTCCATCTCTATCTGTCTGTCTGTCTGTCTATCTTTCCATCCATCCATCCGTCCATCTTTCTATTTGTCTGTCTATCATATGAGGATTTACCCACATGTATGTATGTGTGTCATATGCACACCTGGTGCCCACAAAGGTCATTAGAGAGTGTCAGATTCCCTGAACTAGAGTTACAGATAGTTGGACACCAACATGTAGGTGCTGGGAGCTGAACCAGGCTCCTCAGTGCAATGGATAGCTGTTCTGTCTATGACCTTGAAATACCACCCTTAGAGCTGTAGCAGGTAACTGTCCCAACTACCTATAACATTGAAATCCTTACTGTGTGAGTGGTCACATGATGCCCCATCATAACACAGCTCTGAGGATGCATCAGCCTTTGCTCACTGTGGAGCTGGCCACCCCCCATGCCTGCCTAGCTGATGCTGCAGTGCGTGGTATTCCAAGGCTACCCTTAAGACCTGAGACACCCTCTTTGCTTCCTCTTGGGACTTGGATGCTGGGACAGTCTCAGGCAGAAGAAGAGCATGGGATTGCACCTCACCTTTTCCAGGACCCTGCGACAATTCCTCTGTTCTGTCTTATGAGTTTTCCTTTCTTAATAAATCCCTTTGCCCTTTAGGCAGACTCTGTAGATTGCTTGCTTTACCTCAGCAAGAGCAAGTAAGTGCTCTTAACCACTGAGCCGTCTCTCTAGCCCTGAAGTCCTATTTCCAGATACTGCTAGAAGGGAATTACACTTCAATAGGAGTTGTTGAAACCATTGTTGTTGCTAGTGAGTGAGGTTTGAGAATGGAGAGGACTTCTGCCCATGTTTACAGATAACCTCACCATCAAAAAGAATACAGAGACCAGACAAGGTAGGCAATTAGGTTGGAGTTATACTGCAGGGCAAAAGGTGTGAGGGCGGGCTTCTCAAGAGCTGCATCCTAGGTGTTTGGGTGAACATCTCTGGGCAAACCTGAATGGAGGAAATAAGTTTCATGTGTCAAAGCAAGGGAAAGGTTGAAAATTCTAGGAACAGGCTGTGACTTCCTGTGAAATAGGGCTGACTCCCCTTTTCTTTCCTTATGCATTTTTTAATGTGTCATGGAACCAGATGCATAAGAGCTGTTGACAGGATGATGTTATAATGAGGCACAGGACAGCTAGTGGTCTTGTTGGGGGTCCATGCTGATCTCTGCTGGTTCGGGACAGTCTGGTGTCCTTACTGTGTGAGTGGTCACATGATGCCCCATCATAACACAGCTCTGAGGATGCATCAGCCTTTGCTCACTGTGAAGCTGGCCACCCCCCATGCCTGCCTAGCTGATGCTGCAGTGGGTGGTATATTTTTCATTTCCTGGAGTCAGTGCAGAAGTGAGCAGTTGTTTTCTGTCTGGGTCTGTAGACAGTGTTACATGTTCTTGGGAAACTGGCTCCATCCCCGCCAATACGGTAAACTGCAGAATGTGAGATCCTGAGTCACACAGGTAGATTTGAGGCTTGGCTTCTACAAGCAAGAGGGTCTAGGTCTACCTGCAGAATAGTGGAAAAGAAACATCACTGTCTGACCTGTGTGGTAATTAAATGTGATGTGATGTGATGTGATGTGATGTGATGTGATGTGATGTGATGTGGTGACTCCCACCATAACAGGTGTCTTCTCTCTCCCTCCTCCTGCCCTCCCTTCTTTCTTCTCTTCTCTCCTTCCCATTCTCCTTCCCTCCCTTTACTCTTTATCTTCCTATGCCTTCCTTCCTTTATTCACTTTTAAATAACCTGAAAAGCCTGACCTGTTTTTTTTTTTAACTCTGCTAATACCCAAGCCAATTCAGACCAATCATTACAATCATTATGATCAAACGCAAATGTGCATTTGAAAAACGTCCATGCTGGTGCTGGACATAGCTCCATGTAGCTGACCACTCCTTTACAAGAGCAGGCCAGGCCAGGGATATCCCTGGACACATCTGATTTTCATCAGTTCTCCGGGAAACCAGATCCTGATCCACACACTAACGACCACAGCAGTGTGCTATTTCAAGTCTGCCTTTCACGACCCTGACTCACACAGAAGCCAGTTGAAGACAGGAATGTAAGGGAAGTCAGAATGTGTTTGCTGGTGAAAGACAATGGGGAGAATGCATCATGACCATCAGTATGATCAGTGGAAAACTTGCTTGGGAAGACAAGAGGGGAGGATCTGAGTGTGGTAAAAGGTGTGAAAAATATATTTCTGTCCAAAGGCCAAGAGAAAAGTGACAAGCCCGATCACTTATATTGTAAAGTATCTCCCCTTTCCAAAACGGGAGAAAAGTGGAGTAGGTTCTTCTCACAAATGTCACATGCCTCCGCTGTGTAATGCTGTCTAATCAGGTTTTGAGCACAGGGAGGGAGACATTAATGCTCATTTTAAAGGGTGGTCACACTTCTTCTAGTACAGCCTGTACAATAGAGAAACCCACCACTATGCAGTGCAGGCTATGGAAGGCCTGGGCTTTATTTTATTCATTTCAGCTGATGACCAGGTATCTCAGTCCATTTTTCTGTTTTTATAACAAAAGTCCTGAGACAGAGTGACTAACAAAGAACAAACAGCATTCAGCTGGCAGTCATGGAGGTATGGCCATGGCTCTGGTGGGGGCCTTGTGCTGCACTTTAACATGGGGAAGGGAATCAAGAGTAAGCCTTTCCCACCAAGACCACCATGGGAGACCCACCCTAGAGACCTCATCTAATCCCAAGGGCCCCTCCAAATTCCATCAACTTATGAATTTGGGGATTGTTTCAAACTTTTGAAACCATAGCTTAGAAGGAGCTAAAAGGGCAGGCTTCCAGAATGTTCAGAGATACGCTTTCAAAGAAGAAAACAGGAGAAGGTGTAAGTGAAGAACTGAGGCTAAGGGCATTCTGAAAAACAATGGGGCAAAGCCACTGAGCAAATCTAGAGCAAAGTCACGAGCAAGGTGGGGTGGGGGTGCTCAGGTGGGTGGGATCTACCCTACCAGGGTGAAGAATATGCCTGGCTGTCAATCATTTCTGCCTCAGGGCCATCACAGAGAAAGACCAATGGACTCCCAACTATACACTCTGGAATTTCATACTCTCCAGTGTAGCAACATCTAGCCTTCAGATGACTTCACACTATTTCTCCACCACACGCTCTGCTTTCTTTGATGCAGGCTCCATTTTCTAAGAGTCTCTGTGTGGTAACAGGACAGTGCTCAACAGCTGCAGGCCCACCTCCTCTTGGGGTTTCAGATGTGGTGGGGATACCTACCTCTTCCTTCCTGACCCTTTAAGTCAGTCCTGAGGAGGAGTTCTGACAGCCTCAGCCTGAGCTATGTGCTCATCTCTGAACCAATTACTGCGTCCGGAGAAGTTCCTACCTCTCTCAGGCCAGTCCTGAGTTAACCTCTCACCTGTAGGGCAAGAAGAGGATCGAGTTTATTTACTGCATGGTCTGAGGGGGTGGAAGTTGGCATCTTGTGGGACTCTAGGCAGAAACTGGGTGTGTATTAGTTGCTTTTCTGTTACTGGTAAAACACCATGATCATGGCAGCTTAGAGAAGGAATTAGCTTGGGCTTATAGTTCCAGAGGCTTGAGTCCACCATGTTGGAAATCATGGTAGCTGTCAGCAGGCATGGAGACAGGAACAGGAAGTGGAGAGCTCACATATTCACTTGTGAAAGGAAGCAAAGATAACAAACTGGAAGTGGAGTGTGGTTATAAAATGTTCACACGCCCCCACCAGTGAGACACCTCAGCAAGGCTGAATCTCCTGAACCTCCCCAAAGAGCATCACTAATGGGGCACCAAACATTCAGATCCCTGAGTCTATGGGGACATTTATCATTCAAATCATCCCAGGAGCCTATTAGCAAAAATAAACTACTAAAAGGAAACCACCCACCATTTTCCTCCCCTCAGCTGGTGGCAACTACCACTCTGTCTGGTTCTGTGAGCTTGACTATTTTAGGGAGTCCCCATGGGTGTAGATATTTGTCTGTCTCTTATTTCACTGCCTATACTATCGTTCATGCCTAGCCATGTCACCACAAGTGGTGAGAATGCTTGACTTTTTTTTTTTTTTTTGAGCTGAGGATTGAACCCAGGGCCTTGCGCTTGCTAGGCAAACGCTCTACCACTGAGCTAAATCCCCATCCCTAATGCTTGACTTTTAAAGGCAGAATACTATTCTATTGTATGTACCTATCTCCTCTCCTTCATTCATTCACACACCAGTGAACAAGCAGGCTGTGCCTAGATCTTGCCTATTAGGAACAGTACTGTAGTAATCAGGGGACACAGATAACTCAAAGAGTCTTGGCTCAGTCCCTTTGGCATGCAACCAGAAGCGAAATGACTACATCCTTTTAAAGCTCTATTTTTAGTGTTTGAAGAACATTCATATCATTTTCCACCGTGGTGAGCTATCTCTGTTCCCGCCGGTTTCATTGTACCCTCACCTGCACTTAGCTCTATTCCCCAGGGTTTGTTTTGAAAATAGCAGCTGTGCTTTGAATCTACAATGTCCCTCACAGGTTCAAGTTTTGAAAACTCACTAGCCAGCTTGGACCAGTGTTTTGAAGGCCGTGGGACTCGGTGGGGATGAGGGTTGGCTGGTGTAAGCAGATCGCTCTCGGTGGGCCTTTGGAGGTTGCACTCTCCCCTGGCTCTGAGTGCCCTCTCTGACTCCTCCTCTGCTACACAGGCCTGCCACCAGGGACTTCCCCATGCTCACCTGATGTGATGGATGGAAGCCTCTCTGCAATGGAAGATCTCTCAGCCCAGATCAATCTCTCCTCCCCACAGCAGGTAATCTGTCACAGTGATGCACAGGTAGGTACCCAGGACATACGCTAGCCAGCTAAGAGGAATGAAGTGACAGCTTTCTGTGGCTTTGGTGGCATTCTGTGATGACTGGCACATTTGTGAGCATGGTGAGTGTTTTCTTTCTATGCTTCTTTGCTGTTCATATGTTCTCTTTGAAGAACTGTCCATTCAGGTCACTTCACATTCCTCTTGGAGCACACTCAGTGGAGTTCAGCTATTGACCAACAGCACCCCAAAACTGAATACCTTAAAATGTAATGGTTCAATTAAGTGTGGGGGTGCAGCATTGGAGGCAAATCTCTGAGGATTACCTTGACTTCAGGACCAGCCTGGGCTATATAGAGTTCAAGTGTTGCTTGAACTACAAAGTAAGATCTTGTTTCACTCCTCAAAACAACAACAACAACCTGAAACAACAAAGAACAGTACAGTGACAACAGGCTGCTTCTCTCGAGCCTATGGGCTATGTGGAATGTCTTTGCCTGTCTCATCCTTAGCATCCTTAGGTTGACCACAGCCTGCAGCTGAGCAGGAGTGAAGGTCCAAGATGACCTTCTGCCATCTCTTTGACCATTTTTAATCCACCAAGATGGGAATGAGACACGAGTATGGGTCTGAAGTTGCCCCAGCAGTGACAAGACCAAAGAACTTTACTCTCTCACATTCCTAGGCAGGGCCCCAGTCCCAGACCTCATTTTTCAGCTCCGTTCTTTGGGATTTAAGGGTGGGAACAAGATGTGGGGGTGGCAGGACACTTGTCTGGGTCCCATGAGCAAACCTTGGAGGCAATTCCAGCTAGACTCTGAGCATTTGAGGAGAACCCTGGGCACCCCTTCTCCCAGGCTGAGTCCTGGCTGAGTCCTGGATGCATAATGTCAACAAAGAACTAGCTGGAACAAAAGGACCATCCTACTCTGCCTTTGTCATATATATTAGAGTTCCACATTGAAGCTCTGCCGCCCTTTCCTAGACACATCCTCAGCTTGAACACACAGTGAGCATTCGATGATGTTTGCTGGATGAGTACATAAGCCTCTCTGAGTCTCGTTTTCTTCATTTGAAAAATAGTCATAACAACAGAAATAAGGACTGCAGTCAGAATGGTGATGCCAAGATCTAGCCCCTTGCTCATGAGCTCCTGTGTGATCTGACCTCAGTTCCCCTTCCCTGCTTCCTGTCACATTTCACAATCAAGAGCCTCGATTCTGTGCTCCAGCCCCCTCTACCTTGCTCAGTTTCTCAGGCTCACAATGCTGCTTTTAGTACCAGCTGCACGCTACCTGTTTCTACTAATCACCCTCCCAGGCCCAGCCACGCTTCCTGGGAGAAATCTCCTCTGCCCTTTGGTCCAAAGGCACTGTATGCCTTTCTCCCTGCCCAATTTCAGTGGCGATCTGGTAGACTTCCGATTGCTTCTTGTTTAATCTTGGTGCTCCCCAACCTGGCATCAGCTCTCAGGACAAGGTTGCTCCAGAGGTTCATCCAGAGCCTGCGCCAATGGCTGGTGCCAATAGGTGTGTGGTCACACTTGGGCTAGTGCTTGATTGCATAGTAGGCGTGAGGTGCACACCAGGCCTGCTCCGGTCAGCGGGTGAGCGCCTGACATGGTACATTGAGCTAATAATGCCCGTCCCTCCTCATCTCCTCGGGCACAAGTAACCGCTTATTTAAGCGAATCAACACATGAATGAGCCCGCGAAAGGCTGGAACTCAGCTATCGCCCTAATTTGTGGGAGAAGACAGAGTCAGAGATGTAATTACGAAGCAATGAGCAAACGTCAAAAGAATTTCAGCAAATGACTGCAGCGGTTCTCCAGCTGTCCCCTCTCATTGTTCTTCAAATAAAAGGGTCTCTGCTGATGAGCAGAGAGAAATGAATGCAAAAGCCACATGAATGGAAAGCCCGTACCCCGGGGACGGGCTGGAGCCATCTGTGACTTCACTAGAAGCTGTCATCACTGAAGCCATGGAGAGTCAGGAGAGGTCCCCCTCCACCATCCAGGCCTCACGGAGCCCAAAACTACCAACGTAGTGTCGTGTCTGCTGTTGATCTCCGTCACCAGCTCCTCTCTGCACATTTTTCGGGAGTCGCCTGTGGAACTCAAGCCAGATGCCACCCGAAAATAAGAGGGCAGCCTTCCTTTGGGTGGACTGAGGGCTCATCCACACACCTCCCCCAGCAGCATGGTTATAGGCACCACCGCATGGCCCACACTATCATGTACCAGAAGCCACTCACAGAACAGCCAGGACTTGAGTCTCTGCTCCAATAAACAGGCCTCGGATAAGCCTTGCAAGTCTCTAATTTGTGCCTGCCTGCAGTTGAGAAATGGACTCAGAGAGAAAGATGGTTGCTTCAAGTTCTCACAGATGGAAGCCAGTGGGCATCATCTTCAACTCTGAAGCACAGGCCTAGCAGAGCTGAGCTCGTCTTTATTTTTAGCCTGGTGTTATGTTCACGGAAGACTGCCCCTGGACATTTCTGCATTGGATGCTCTTCTTTCCCTGGCCCGGTCCAGGCATAGCTTTAGATACACAGTCTCTAGTTGAGAAGAGTACCACCCTGTCTCACACATGGAGCGCTCTCTTCCAGAAAGACTGGCTTTATAGTCAGGCAGAACCTGGCCCCAGGCTTACCTCTGGCACTCTCATCCACTATCTGTGAGTTTCCATTCTCCCTTCTGAACAGTTGACAATTGCCTCATTTGTCTCATCAAAGCTTCCTTGAGTTTATCTGCGTCAGCCACTGTGTCCAGCCTTGGATGGGTAGCATGGTCAAAAACCTCAAAGCTCTAAAAAGCTTGTGGTGAATGGGTGAGACCCCAGTGTAGAGGGGGCCTGGATAGGCTCCATGGTATGTTAAGGCCACAGCAGAGTCCCCCTGGGGCTTTGGGGGGAAATCCCTGAAAGGAGTGATCCACCTGAGAAGCAGCCCAGGCGAGGGCCCTGAGCTGCAAGAGCGGCATTTTTAAAGACCCAGAGGCAGGAAGCAGGTTTGTACATGGACATTACAAGTGTCCATCACCCAAGCAAAGGAAGATGGGGCACAGCTAGAGACTGAGGCCTCAAAGTAGTAGGCATGTAGGTGATGTATCTACTGTGTATGGATATTGGGGTTCAGGTGAGTCACATAAAGTGCCTAAGGCAAGGTCGTATTACCATTGTCCCTTTTCTCAATCATTTGACCCAAATCAATAGATATTTAATGCTTTCTAGCCCACTGTCCCACATAAGCACAGTCAGATGACAGACCAAGAGGCTACATCCCCTTCCCCCTTCTCTTTCTGGAAATCAGACTTCTGCCACAGCTGCATTCCCCGACTCCCAGGCTCGAGATAAGGCCACTGTCTCCTGTTCCCGTGCGTTCTGCCTGCCTGGCCAGGCCTGCAGACATGCTCTCAGTTTTTCATAGTTATACTGGCTGGGGGATGGGAGAGGACTGGCTTGAAGTTCTGAGCCCACGAAGCTGCCTAGCTCAGGGGGTATTTAACTTTGTGCCCGGCAGTTGTAATTCTGGGGCAGCTGAGCTGCTGGGAGCGGGTCCCCCTGGCTGCGATGACAGGCCTTCAGCAGGCACTGTAATTGCAGAGCTAAAGCTACTCATTTTCTTCCTGGCAGGCCGCAGTTAAAGAGGTGCTAGCGGGCAGCCTGGTTGTCTGCAGCCAAGTTGATCAAAGGGCTGGAGGCATCTGTTCTGCCTCTGTGTTCTTTCACCGCCACCACCCCCACTTGGAAAAAAATGGTTAAAAAGTCATCTATGAAAATGAATACCTGTCCTTCTCCCGCGGCTAGAAGGCAGGCACGTGTTAGAGATATTAAATGTGCGGTGGGTGTTTTTACACTTCGGCCAGTTTGAGAATGCGAAGATGTAAGCTTGAGAGGAGCCCTGGGTGTCAGTTTCCATTAGGACCTGTAGGGGAGAGTTTACAGAGTAGATCTGACTCTTCACACCCTGAGGATTTGCTGATGAATATTTAAGTCTCCTGCCTCCAGCTCCGGATGGTCTCCATGACCCCTCCAGCCCCCGAACTCAGCCATCTCTCCCCAGTGTCCCTGGGCCCATGGCAGAGACTACCGTTGCCCGAGACCATCGCCTCTCAGTTTAGGCTCTTTCTTTCCTTACAACTAACTAGACAAGAAAACACATTAGGTTTTAAAATGTGCTCAGCTCCTCATCTAATTTGGAAAATGACAGAGAAGAAGAAAGGCAATTAGACACCAAAATAAAACTTGCAGTGCAGTGGGGAAGCTGCTTAGGGGGTGCTCCTCCAGGGGAATGGAGAGCAGTCAAGGAAAACCCCAGGAAGACACGTCGTCGTCGCTTTACACAAAACAAACAAAGCAGCTCTCCCGGCGCACGGTCTGTGAGCAGTCCCCCCGGCCCTGCAGTACACACCGGTCTGTGGATGGGTCTAAACTCAGCTCAGGTTTCCATTCCCACAGTCACTGACACATTCAATTATGAATCTCTGGCTCCTGAGGCCAAGAGAACAAAGAGGAGGTGCCAGTGGATGTGAAGGACTACTAGAGGAAAACAAATTATAGGAGCAAATACTTATTTTGGTTTGTTGTTTTAGGACATGTTGGTCTGTCTCCATTGTTTGGAGGCCTGCAGTGAGACAGTGGACCGACAATCAAGCCAGGGACAAGACACACCCTTCCGGGCATGGCCTCTCCTTCCACCAGCCAGGCTACACCTCACATTTTCAGCCATTTATCAATAACATCATCAGGTGATAAATTCACCTATGGATTATTAATTCATTGACTAAGTCAAAATCCTCATGATCTATTTACCTCTTGGTGATTACATCCCCCAGTTGGGAAACAAGCCTTCAACACATGAGCCTCAGGAAGCTCACATAACAAGCATGTGTTATGATCTTCCCTGGGTTTAGGTGAAGCCTAAATAGGAAAGAAAGTTGAAACCTGGCCAGGATCTGAGGGCTGGCATGGACGCCTAGGTGGGTGTGATTCAAACGCCCAATATGGAAATCCACTTTATGAAAATCATCACCTGTTGCCTGCCATTCCATGAGAATAAACTTACAAATCCCATTTTCTCAATGAGAACATTAAGGCTCCAGACATGGGCACTAATGCTGAGGTGATGTGATTGCTGCATAGGCAGGGTGGGATTCAAACTCAGGAAGCCTAATTCAGAAGAGACTCTCAAAAACTACATTCACAACCCCACCTGAACTCCTTCCTTGAGTCTGTCTGTCTGCCACCTTTATCTGACCTAAGTGGCAAGCTTGTATTTATTACTCAAGACCTACTTCAAATTCCCTTCCTCTGATTATTCCAAATACATTTCTGCCTCCTTCCCAGGGTACTTAGTTAGGTAACCAAGGCTGGATTCCCTGTTGTCATTTTTTTCATTTGAACATGTCTCTCTTAATAGATCCAAACCTCTTCCATGTGTCTTTAAATTTAGCATGACAGAGACACTTATATAGCTTTGGGATACAGAGCCTAGTTCAATTCTCCCAGCTACCTTTGGCTTGTAGAATGCATTCCTTGGACTTTTATGAATTTAGCATAGTATATGTGCATGGATAGATAAACAGAAAGACAGAGGAATATGTGCTTGTAGATTAGAAATTAACCTCGGGATCACCCATGTAATTTTTAATAGTTCAAACTCCAGGGCTCTCCTGATAGCCCACCAAATCACAGAAGAGTCCATCACCCACTTTTTACCATCAGGAGTCCCTCCACCACAGATGGAACTGATTTGACCATCCCTGACACATGTCCTCTCCTGTCCTTTTGAAGTCTGATAACAAGATTTGTTCAAATCTTTTGGGACTTGCAAATGCTAGTGTGTGGACTTGTGTGGTATTTCCTATATTCAGGTTCTCATGAGTAAAATGGTTAATGAGTCCTCTTTATACAAAAGGATGCATAACTTAGAAACGCTGTTCACACCTTGGCCACTGGGAAAATGTCATCTCACACAATCACAGCAGCAATGTCTTGCTTCTTCTCCATTGTTGAGTAAGTGCCACACAGGCAGTGGACCCTTGAACCTGAAGCAGTCATGTGTGTGACCAAATCGATGCAAAGAGGATGGCGGCAACTTCCACTGTTTTTCATGTCCACCACAAAGGAGTGGGATCCAGGTTTTTGTTTTGTTTTGTTTTTTGAGCTGAGGATCGAACCCAGGGCCTTGCGTTTGCTAGGCAAGCACTCTACCACTGAGCTAAATCCCCAACCCAGGTCCAGTTTTTAAACCTGGTTATATTAAAGAGATGTGAGATTTTACTTCTTCAAGGGGAAAAATGACAGAAATTGAGGTTAGGGGCCAAGACACATACTGGGAGAACTGAGAAACTCATCCACAAGGTCAGATGTGCAAAGCCATCCTCATCCCGACCTGTGCACAATGTCAGAGATTTTGGAACTGGGTCTTGTTGCTCCTGATGACTGAGGTATCAACCTCAGACTTTGTGGTAGCAGCTATTGCTAGTGTTTATTTAGTGAAAGAAGTTGGTGGCTGTGTGGTTAGTTTTTGTCAATTAGACACAAACTAGAGTCACCTGGACAAAGGGAATCTCAAGGAATCACACATACTCCATCAGATTGTCCTGTGGTCACGCGGTCACAAGTGTGAGGCATTTTCTTCATTGAGGAATTTATGGGAGGGCCCAGACCACTGTGGGTGGGGCATGCGGTCCTTGATTAGATAAGAAAGGAGCCAGTCATGAGGAGCAAGTCAGTGGGTAGCATTTCTCGTCTGCCTCAGCTGCCTCCAGATTCTTGCCTTCCCTGTAAGATGAAATAAAGCATTTCCTCTTCAAGTTGCCTTTGGTCATAGTGTTTACCACAGCAATAGTGAAAGAAACCAGACAGTGGCTTTTCCAGGGATGTTAGGGGCCACCCCTCCTCACCTGCCTTCCTTCAGAGCAGCCTCCTGCCCCAAGTTTTTCCAGCATCCATGTTGCCCACTTGTCTAGTACAATAATGAGATCAAGCCCTTCACTGGATAGTCTGTTATCAAAGCAGTTGCTCCATGACAGACAACATACTGAGTTCTAATCCAAGGCTAGGAGAAGTAGTTCCTGTCTCCAAGGAAGCCGCAATGTCTGTCAAGAGATAGATAAGGAAATGCAGGGTCATATGGTGCCACAGAGTGATTCAGGAAGAATAGCTCAGTTTCAGAGGACTGGCCTACTGGCTCAAATAGCATGTCAGGTGGGATTCGCAGCACAGAACACCTTTGTTTCTGGCTTTGATGTGTGGGTGGGAGTTATCAAACAGAATGGAAGAGCATCCTCGGTTGGATTTAGGTACTCTCCAGTTGAACAATAACCATCCTCTGGATGCATCATCTCACAGTCTGAGCAGTCCTTTATGTTTGAAGGAGGAAACAACTTACATCCTCTGGAGAGTATGTATGGCTCTTTTGCTAACACACACAACTGCTGCCTAAGGGAAAGGGGATCTGGTTTTTTTTTTTTTTTTTAAACAAAAAAGCAAACAACAACAATAGCAAACAAACAAACAAAAAACCTCTGTGTCTAATTCCACAAAAATATACAAAGCAGGAGCAAAGCTCTGATGTGCAAATGCATTCTATAAATACTTTCACCACTCAATTTCCTCACCCTGTAATTGTCAGTAATTTCTCTGGACAAGTTCAGCTGAAACCATTTCTCCCTTGATAGGATGTTCAAGAAAGGTGTGTTTGGATTTTCTTCTTTCATCATTTTTCTTTTCTTGCCAAGGAATAGCCACACCCTTGGCCTCTCACCCCTCAGAGCTGCAGGCAGAGAATGGATCAGATCCTCCCTGACAGAAAAGTCAAATGCTTTTTGTACTTCCCAAAGCTCCTTTGTGATTCAGTTCTGATTGATGTGCCCAGTGCCTCGGAGTTTATCCAGCACTTTCATCTGCTCTTTACGATGGCTGGGTTGGGACTTACGATGTCTTCTTTTATAGGTAGAGAAACTGAAGGTCAGAAAGTGCAGTGTTGGGGAAGCTTAGCAGGAGAGAGAGAGAGAGAGAGAGAGAGAGAGAGAGAGAGAGAGAGAGAGAGAGAGAGAGAGAGACAGAGAGAGAGAGAGACAGAGACAGAGAGACAGAGAGAGAGACAGAAAGAGAGAGACAGAGAGAGCAGCACATGCCATTGCCTTTTAAGGGAACGTCAATGTACACAGTCTAAATCTATTAACAATTCCAGGGAGGGTGAACTACAGGCTGCAGCTTACATCTGAGGAAACTGAGGCCTTGACAGGTGACAGAACTCTTGAGAAATGAGCAAGACTCCAGTGCAACACTAGCCCCTCCCTGGATTCTCTTTTCTGGAATCACCTCAAGTCTTTCGGCACCACGCTGTTCTTCAAAGCAGTCCCGTGGAATTACTGTATGTGCCACGGTTGAGGCAATGTGGCCAAAAGACATGGAAATCCTACTCTCCAGAGCCTCTGAGCTTTGTAAGGAGCAAGAACAGAGAGAGGCCTCCTGGAATGGGACAGGGATCAAGCCATAGCTGCCACCTTTCTGAATTCTCGCCATGCCAACACGAAGTAAAAGCATTCAATCAATCCTCCTGCCAAACTGGAGAGAGACAGAAATATCATCCCAGAGCCTCTTAGAATTAGTAAAGAGTTTGAGGAAAGCCTTTCAATGCCAAAGCATGAACTACTAACCACAAAGGGAAAGGCACACAACTTAGTTTTGGAGATTCACTGTCTGCCTCGTGCTTACCTCTGCTACTTATTAGTTGTGTGTGCTTGGGCAAGTGACTTCCCCTCTCTGGACTTCCATTTCCAAACGTTGGTGGCACCATCCCTGGGCGGATGGGCCCAGGCTGTATGGGAAAGCAAGCCAGTAAGCGGTGTGGCTCCATGGTTACTGCTTCAGTTCCTGTCTCCAGGTTCCTGCCTTGAGTCCCTGTGCCAGCCTCCCTCAGTGATAGACTGTAACTTAGAAGCTAAAATAAACCCTTTCTTCCCAGAGTCACTTTCGGTCTCAGGATTTATCACAGCAACAGACAGGAAGCCAGGACACTACCTTAGGGAGAAAAGATGGTAAAAGGTGTTGATGACGTCTAAACTTGGCTGTCAACTTGACACACCTGGGGACAAGGAACCTCAACTGAGGAACTGCCTCCATTGGGCTGCCCAGTTGGTACAGCCATGGGCATTTTCTTGATTGCTAATGGAGGAAGTAGAGCCAGTCTACTGTGGGCCATCCCCAAGCCAGTGGACCTGGGGCATTTCAGAAAGCTTAACGTGATACTGAAGCATCCAGTAAAAAGTGTTCCTGTGGTTTCTGCCCCAGGTTGTGACCTTGAGCTCCTGTCCTGGCTTCCCTCAATGATAGACTGTATTCCATAAGCGGAATCAACCTTCTCCTCCCCACACTGCCTTTGGTTGTGGTGTTTATTACATCAAAAGAAAAGCTAACTGAAGCCATATCCAAGCAAACAGAACCTAGGAAACAAGCAGGTGTCTCTGCTCTAATATCTGAGGAAATAAACTTCAAACTAAAACTAGTGAGGAGGGATAAAAAAAATGGTGACATCATATTGATTATGGGACAACCTATCAAGAGAATGTTACAACTTTAAGCATACGTATGCCAAACAAAGTGCACCTAATTTCATAAAATATTTATCACTAGATATAAACTCATAGGCTAACCCTAGGTACAAAAGAAAGGATGACTTCCATACATGGCTCTCAGCAGTTGATGTGTGGTTCTGACAAAATAACAACTTTATTAATAACTGCATTAAATGATATCACTGATTGAAGGGACTTAACAGATACCTGCAAAACATTCCATCGAAACCCAGGAGAATACACATTTTTCTCAGAGCCCATGGACCACTCTCTAAAATAAGTTATGCATTAGGAACAGAGCAAGTTCTAATCAAGATAAGAAGGCTGAAATAATTCCATGTATTCTGTCTAATCACAATAGAATGAGACTATAAGTCCCTAAAGAAATTGTAGAGCAAACACGACCTCTAAGATTAAACTGCACACCACTGAACAACCAATGTGTCATTGAAGACACAGAGAAGAAAATAAAAAACATTCCTAGAATCAAACAAAAATGAAAACACAATGTACCATAATCTTTGGGCTTAAGTCGAGGGAGAGACAGTCTTAAATAAGAGGCCGGTTTACAGTCCTGAGTACCTACATTAAGAAGTCAGAGGCATGATTTACTAAACCAGCATAATGTCTGACCACATTCTAAATATTTATCCTTATACCCAAAGATAAGTATAGCACCCAATTCTTACCAAAAAAACCCTTCTCTTTGCAACAGAGAGCGTTACAGAAAATCACAACTGGCAAAAAGAAGAGAAAAACTAACCACAGAGTGCTCAGCCCCAGTGGCTACATCTACAGCACTACTCTTGAACCTAAGTCATAGGAACATAGCGGAAGAAGAGGCAGAAAGATTGTAAGAGACAAAAACCCGGGGAAGTCTGCTGTGAGACTGTGTCTCTTAGAAGTGATAGGGAAACTTCACTCCTGATGTTTCAAGAATATGGCTGTCTGAACAGGACCTGCTAACACTAACAGGGAAGGGAGAAAACTCATGGAGCCCCACATCTAGACAAAAATTATAGGCAACTAATGATAGCTGAGAGAGGAAGAACTAGTCTTCCCTGGGGATGAGCCCATTCATTGGTTACCCAATATCAAGTGGTCAGCCCTGAAATCATATGCATGCAAGCAACACTTGTATGTATATGTGTATGCAACAATAACAACTGAAGAAGAGGAAGATAGGAATTTGAAAGGCACCAGGGCTTAGGGAAGAACATCGAAGTTGGAGGAATGAAAGGGGGTAGAGGGAAATGATGTAATTATATTTTGATTTGGAAAAAAGACCTCAGAGATCTAGTACATATTTGGGAACAAGGTTTCTGTGTGCTGTACATCTGATAGTAGCCCTCAGTCTTGCCGTCTTCAGCATTTATACTGCATGATTTGCTCTCAATACCTTAAAATTGGAAATTTTCTGAGAACTGTAGCAGTAATGCAGCATCAACTTACAAAAATTCATTTTAAACCTTAAGAACAAATAACTTAATGATACACTTTAAAGCTCTAGAAAAAGAAAATCAATCCAAAACACATGTCAGCAGATAAAAAGAAACATTAAGTCCAGGGAAGACATTAAAGAAATGTAAAATCAAGCTAAAAACTCCAGTGTAATACAAAGAATCAATGAAACAAGGAGTTAGTTCTTTAAAAAGATAAACAAGGTAGTCATACTATTAGCCAAACTAACAAACAGAAAGAGAAGGTATGCACTAGTAAAATCAGAGAGGAAATGGGAGCCATTACAGCAAATACCAATGAAATTCAGAAATCATTAGTTCTTGTCTAAGAAATTGGAATATATGATATAAATGGATTAATTTATTGATGCATATAAATCGAGATATGATAAGCAATTTAAGCAGATATGTAACAAGCAATGACATTGAAACTAATTTATAATCTACTAAAAAGAGATCCAGGCCCAGATGAATTCATTGGTGGATTTTACTAGACTTTCAAAGAAGAACTAACATCAATTTTTCTCAAGCTATTCCATGAAATAGAAAAGGAAGGAAAGTTTCCAAACCATTTTAAAAAGCTAGTATAACCCTGATATGTAAACCAAAGATGCAACAAAAAAGAAAATTGCAGACCATTTTCCTTAATGATGCAAACATCCCCAACAAAATGCTTGTCAACCAAATTAAAACACATTAAAAAGATTGTTCACTGTGACCAAATTGGCTTTATTCCAGAGATGTGGGGATGAGCCAATATATATAAATCAATTAACATTGTAAATTACGTAAGTGGTCTCAGAGACAGAAATCACATGGTCATTTCCATGGATGCGGAAAGGCCCTTTGACAAAATCCATCATCCCTCCCTGTTAAAAGTACTTGGAATAAGAGGAGGATATCTTAACATAACAGAGTTATGTATGGCAAATCTAAGCCAGCATTATATTAAAGAGAAAAATCCAAAGCATTGCTACTAAAATGAGGAACAAAACAACGGTGTTCATAGGTTCATAATCTCCACTATTATTCAACATTGTTCTGGAAGTACTAGCTAGAGTAATAAGACAAGTAAAGCAAATATGAAGGACATAAATAGGAAAGAGAAAAGTTAAAGTATGTCCATCTGCAGAGGATATGATCCTATATCCCCCAAATCCCAAAGTCTCTACCAGAAAAAATTCTAACAACTGATGAGCACAATAGTAAATTAACTCATAAAATCTATAGCCTTCCTGTATACAAATGACAAAAATACTAAGAAAAAATCCTGGAAATTGTACCATTCACTATAACATCAAATAAAATCTAATATCCTAAACTAACCCTAATTAAGGATGTGAAAAAACTTCCATAGTGAAAATCTGAAAACATTGAAGTAAGAAATCAAGGAAAACACTGGAAGATGGGAGATCTCCCATGCACATGCTTTGGTAGGATTAATATTGTGGAAACAGCCATCCTATCAAAACCAATATATAGATTTAATACAATCCCAATGAAAAATTCAATTGACATTCTTCATAAAAATAAAGAAAAAAAACCTTAAAATGCACATGGAGGCACAAAATATGCTGTATAGACAAAGTAGAAAAAAGAATACTGCAGGAAGTAGTACCATACCTAATTCCAAGTTATACTACAGAACCATCGTAACTGGCACAAAAGTAGACACATGGAATAGAGAACCCAAATATAAGACCAGACAACTCAAGCCACCTGATTTTTGACAGAGATTACAAAACAAAAACAAAAACAAACAAAAAAAAGATAGTATCTTCAAGAAATGGTGCTGGACGAACTGGATGACCACACGTAGGAGGATGAAACTAGATCCTTATCTCTCAGCCTCCAGAAAAGTCATCTCCAATTGGAACAAAGTCCTCAGCATAAGACTTGACACCCTAAAACTACTATGCAATAAAGTGGGGAGAAGCTTCAACTCTTAGGCACAGGCATGGACTTTTTGACATGACTCCCATAGTGCAAGAAGAAAGACCAATAATCGACAAATGGGTCTCATGAAAACAAAAAGGTTTGTTTAGAAAAGGAAACTGCCAATTGGGTGAAGAAGCAACAGAGAGAATGGGAGAAACCTTTGTCGGTTACACATCAGACAGAAGATTGCTGTCTAGAATTATGCAAAGACTTCATAAAACAAACACTAAGAAAACAAACAATCCAATTAAAACATGGACGATGGAATTGAACAGAAATTCTCAAGATGAAAAATAAAATCCAAAACCTTTAGCTTCCAGGGAAATGCAAATTAAATCTAATTTATGATCTTACCTCACACTAGTCAGAAAGGCCAAGGTCAGAATACAACAGACCCAGTAAATGGATGCAGAGAGCTGATTGTTATTATTATCACTGAACTATGGGGCTGTCACCACACAGTGGACAGCCAGGATGAATCTGCAGCATCAAGGTCTCAGACAATGCTGGGCCATCACCTGCCACTCCTTCATTTCTTCACTTGCTAGAGAGATTTTATCATGGTCTTCACAGCATTTCAGACAAGAACTGCCTGGCTATGAATATCCTTACCAGAACCCAAAGCAGCTACTCTAAAACAAATGTAAGGAGGGAGAGCTCATAGGCAGATCAAACCTGTGGCTGACAGACCACCTCTTCCATTCCAAGAATGGTATGTTCAGCCACAGCCACAGCAGCATTTTGTACCCTGGGTCAAGAGTACTTGCTGGGGTCAAAGCCAATCCAGTCTAAAACTGCATGCATTTTGATTTCAAAAAAGAAAAAAAAAAAGGTTTACTATGAAGCATTCACCCTGAGCCATCTCTCCAACCCTCTCGGGCAGATTTTTTTTTTTTCAGAACTGAAAGATTTAACTGAAAATATGGAGCTAAAATCCAATTAGCACATTACACAATGCAATTTTCTTTTTGAATATTGGTTGTTGTCTTGGGCATAGGACTAAATGGATAGACAGATGAATGGATGGATGGTTTAAAGGGGTGAAAAGGTGGGTGGTGGATGGATGAGTAGATGGCTGGAAGCGAGGACAGATTTGCTAGATCTGTGAGCCCTACACATAGCTTTAACGAGGAACACTAAGCCTCAATCCCTTCAGATCAATCCCAGTTGTGGGACAGCTGGATGGGGTTGGTTTAGGAACCAAGCAGATGTGGGCACTAGTTTTGCCTCCAACACCTGGACAGTTCTTAACTGGAGTGGGCCTGGATTTCTTTATATTTATTGATTAATGACTACCTATAACAAAGCTATGAGTCCGTGACAACAGCTGAGGTGTCAGGCCGCACTACATAGTGAGGAGCAAGGTGCTTGATGAAACTGGGGAGACACTCAGTGCCCTGCTGAGGGCTCACCCATCACTTCCACAGGCCTCTCCATCTTCAAGGCTGAGCAGAAGTATAGAAATGGGAACATCTCTTTGCAGAAATGCAGTCTGCAGTCTGGTTTTCCTGTTTTCTTGTACTCTGCAATGGAAACTTGATAGTTGAATCTTGGTTTAAATTTCCCTCCACATCCTCCTTGGCTAAAGCTGAGGTCTCTCCATGGAGATGGCTGGAAAGGTCTCAAGCTCAAATTGTTTAGAATATGGTTCTGAATTGGCTTCCATTGCCCTAATGATATACAAAGTTGGGTTTCTTCATCCCTCTCCTCTGACCAGGCAAAGATGTGATTGACTGTCTGAAATAGCAGCCCAGCCCAGGAAAAGGGAGTGTTCTACAATATGTCATGAAAAGGAGAAGAAAAATAAAGAAACTGCAAGCAATTTGCCATGTTGTATGCCTTGGAAAGGCCTGATAAACTTTCTAGCAAATTGCTGCTAATTATAGGAAAGCCGCCTTTGGCTTCGGGAAGACTCCGGTGTCGCTCAGGTTGTCAGTTCTTGGCAAACACAGGAGACTCTTCCATTGTTATTTTAGTTGGCTTGCATTATCGATGTTTATCAAATGCAGTGTGGTTGTGCTTCTGTAGACTACATTCCACAGGCAGCAAGACACGGGAGCCAGGTGAAACAGGCCACTGGCTGATGAGGCCTGGTACAACTTCCAAAAAGATTGTCTGTCTGTCCTATAACCGTGTTTTAAAGAAGTTACAGACTTTATACACACTTGTTACCATAAATATACCACCAGTCTATCTATTCTTCCTTCCTCATTTCCTTCCATTTCTCCCTTTCCCAAACTCATGTTGTGCTGGATTTAACCCTGTTAAAACTTCAAGAGTTCTCTTAGCAACTCCATAAACTTGGTTGCCCCATTTGGGTCCTCCATCTGGTCCTTCCTGGCCACCTTCCAGATTTGTTTCTTCTTCATATATCTCACTCTTTACAGTTGTTCATAGACTTTTTTATTATTACCATGCATTTTCCTGTACAATTATTTTTCTTCCATCAGTAGTAAAGTTACATAAGTGTGCATCTTTGGAGGTATCTGTACTTCCTTTGTGTAACATGTATGCAGTAGTCTATAGCTAGCTTCACAGTGCAATAGAAACAGAATGTCACTCACAGATGTAGCTTCAAATTCTTAGTCACATTATGGAAAACTAAAAAGCAGTAACAATAGACTTTACTGTCCTACATCTTGACAGCCTTCATCTGATGCCAGAGGCCACATTTATTGGAATATATTACAATACTATGGGAACTCGAACTTCAGATAGCATTATTATCAATTCTTAAGGCATATATAGACAGTCTCTGCACCAGCTCCCTTTGCTAAATATCACATTCCATTTCCTTTGGATTTGTTTCCATTTGCTCCCACCCATCATCTCAGCAATGGGGGCAGAGCTTCCTACTGTTCCTGGGCATCTAACACAGGTCTTTGGTGAGGCTATTTCCTCTGAAATGAAACGTTTCTCTCTGCAGCCTGGAGGGAGGCTTGGAGGATTCAGGAAGCTAAAGGAACAAGGCTCAAGAAGCTCAGAAAGTTATAGAACCCACTAGGCCTCTGGCCTTGGCTGTGCCAGTAGCAAGCAATTGCCAGAGAGATGAGACTCTTGGTGCAGCAGCCTGCAGGTCACAAGGGGCATCCCAGGGATGTAGCTTTCCTGGGGGTTCATTCACGCTGGGATGTACCTTTTGGTGATGCAGTCACTTGGGCTGGGATGTACCTTTTGGTGATGCAGTCACTCACGCTGGGGTACCTTTTAGTGATGCAGTCACTCACGATGGGGTACCTTTTGGTGATGCAGTCACTCATGCTGAGGCATATCTTTTGTTGGTGTGTCTGATGTTCAGTCACATTTGAAGCTGCAGTAGCCCCTCACCTATGCTTTTGTAAGTAGCCCCAACAGCCTTGTTGGTTTGTGGACTTTGTCTTGGGTGAGGGTTTGCTCCTTTATTTAAAATGTCATCAGTGATTGCTCTGGAGTAAGGAGATAATTAGTTCATGTCTCCACAGGAAAAGCTATGCAACAGTGTCTGTGCCAAGGTCACTTCTAGAAGTGGCTGAAGGGTGCTTTAATGCTGGTGGTTTAGGGTCAAAGATATGAGTGTCCCAGTACTTGATCCATGCTCTCTGTGAGCTCTAAGACAGAGTTGCTGGACCCAAGGGTTGTGCAGAACCCCTTTGAAGCTATTCTTCCAAGCTGGTCATTTATATCCTATCTCTCCAGGGTCTCCAAGCCAACCCAGAGAACCCCAGAAAGAAAACACAGCCTTGTCTTCACCTGTCTTGCCTTTGGAATTCATCCTCTAACAAAATGTCCATTTCTTAGGGCTTAGGGGATGCCTCGGTTGCCAAAGTGCTTTCTACACAAGCATGAGGATCTGAGTTTGGTCCCCTGCATTCGTGCAAGAAAATAAAATAGCAAACTGATGTGGTGGTGAGTTCCTGTGGTCTTATTGCTGGGGAAACAGAGACAGGAGAATTGAGGGCGTATTGGTTAGTCAGTCTAGCCTAATTGACAAGCTATACGTTCAGTGAGATCCTGTCTGAAGGAAATAGTGATGAGTGATTGTTGGCCTCTGGACTCCACATGCACACACACACACACACACACACACACACACACACACACGCCCATTTTTCTGTGTTCCTCAGACTCCTATACATATGACTGTAATCTGGAGACTGAGATTCACAGTAGGGTGTGTGAATGTGTAGGTTACACATAAATACTATGCTCCCGTACAAGGAGCTCAAGTATGCTGGGAAGGTCCTGAAGCTGATCTGTAGGGATCCAAGGAAAGACTGTGTGGGGATAAAAGTTCCTTGGAAAAAGATCAAAGGCAAAGCAGCTGCTGAGAGAAAAAATAATTAGTCTGGATCCTGGCCAAGACAGTCAATAATACTATAATCCATTCATTCGTTCATTTATTCTGCAAGAGTTCAGCTCCTGAGCTGCCCCAGGGCCTTTTCTGCAATCAGAGAACACCTGATTTCTGCTTTCGAGGACTTTTCAAGGCTGGGGACCAGCTAGTCAAGCCCATCAGCTAGCACAGCAGCTGAGGTAGGTATTGAGTTACCAAGAAAAAAAAAAAATAGAAATCATTTTCAGGAGAGGGAGCAGAGCCAAGCTCACCTGGTGGTCTGAGAGATGGTGAGTTAGGTAAGCCAGGGTCATGCAATGAACAAGGATCTGTTAAAAGTAAAGAATAGCCCTGTAGAAATAGTGGGCAGATGGCTGGAGGTCACAGGAACCACAAGCAGAAAGGGGGTTTGTGGGATCACAGTGGTGTGGCAATGTGGGGCAAAGCTGAGGAACAGGTTCAGAAGACACAGCCCCTCTTAGACTTTCTAGCTACCAAACTATGTGAAGAATCATCAAGCAGAGCCCCACCTTCTCTCTAAGCCCGCTCCCCTCTTCCAGTGTTCTCACAGTGGCTTGCCCCTCCCCACTGTCCCCATGAGGAACCTTGAGTGTTCTGACTCTCCTCCACTTCCAGGACTGTGCTTCAAGCCATCCTTGACGCCTCTGTGATCTAACTCACACCAACACTGCAGTGGCTATCATGCTAATTCACTTCACCACCTGTCACGGAGACATGCTCGTTATCTTTGGGAGTCATTGTGCCAACCTAGCTTGTCTGCTACTGTCTGCAATCCATTTTATCGCTGAACTCAGAATCAAAAATCCAAATGGAAAGGATGTCCATGACCCTTGTCATTGCTGTTCCTCTCAAGTGCAGCTCTGATCTCTTTGGAAGATCTCTTAGTAAACAGACTTTCCACTTGGCCTTGCTTGTCTGATAGCCCAGCTCTACCAAGCAGTCCTACTTCTGAGCACATCATGGTTGCCACACTGCCATTTTCATACCAACCTATTATTTCTGCATGGAATTTCTCTTCACCCATGGAAGTACATTAACCCCTAATTTTTCCTTTTAAGCTCCAGCTAAAAAAAAAAGTCTGCCTTTACCACGGCTGTCTGCCTTTGCCATTCAGACCAGCCATGTCTGTGTCCTCAAGCTACACTATCACACACTTTCACAATGGCTTGTGTAACTTCAGTAGGTCTGAACCACTCTCAGTCCTGCTTTTAATCTCTAGAAGCGTAACTGTGCAACTCACAAGTGCTAGAAATTACTTGGTCTTTGCTGAGCTGCCTTGTAGCCATAGCAAAAAGGAGAATGAATGCTTAGCAAGCGGTCTGTGCTTTCAGCCTTCTCTGCCAGGGTTTGGCTTTCTCAATATTTTTTTTTGAGCTGACAGTCATTTTCCCCAAAACACTTATTCTCTTTCTTTCCTTTTTCTCTTCTCTGTTTCTCTCTTCCTCTATCTGTCTGTCTCTGTCTTTCTGTCTCTCCCTCCCTCCTTCCCTCTCTGTCTTTCTCTCAAATACTAGCACCCAAAGCTGCTATGAGCATCTAGCTTGCATATCTACTCATTCGCCTCTTAGATATCTGCTTCCTTATTGAGGCAGCAGCTCTGTCGTTAGAGATGCCCTGTCTCTGGACTGATGCCTCTAGGCATGCTGCCTGCACAGATTCCACTGTGAATGCTGCTTCCTAGAATTTTGCAGCATAGTAGATCTGCTGGCTAGCCCTTTCTTCCTGGGCCCGGTCTTGTATAAGTCAATGAGGCCTCCAGTTCCTTCTCTTCTTTCTGCTCTCCTTAACCAGTGTCTGGATGCCCAGTGAGTGAGCAAGGATCTCTCTGTCCCAGCAGCCGTGAGAGAAAGTAGAAGACTGTGTGTACTTCTGTATTCATAATTCCTGTCACCCTCCATTCATTTTTCCCCCAAGTCTGTGTTTCTCAGTGAACAATGAACTCCTCTACATCATAGGCTGTATTCTTATTTTATATAGCTTGGTAGTCTAAATGCCAACCACAGCTTCTAGATCATGTAGATTCAAAAGTGTTGAATCAACACTTTTAAGGACATAAAACATATATAAATGTTTAAGTGATTAGTAACTTCTCCAAAAGAAACAATAGCATGGACTCCTTGTCCTGATATCAGCACTGTGTGGTCCTGTGTTTAACAGTTGACTCCTTTGAGACATGAGCTTCATCAACAAAGGCCTCCAGAACAAAGTTACCCTGATTTCACCTGACATACTCGAATTTATTGTTCCTTTTTCAAGTCTAACACTGGCCATGAACAACCAAATTTCTCTATTCTCCTGCCATCAGCATGATTTCCATGTGTTTCCCCACGTCATCAATGAGACTCAGTCACCATGTGGCCCTCCCCGGGTAATGTCACCTTCTCAAGACAATTTCCCTGGCTCAAGACCATTCCTGGAGAAAAATGTCAGGGTTTAGTCAGCAATGAGGCAGTACCAGACCTCTACATCTAAAACTACATGACCTGCCACCACTAAGAGCCCTCTGCCTTCCACCTCCTGATAGCCAATTTCCTCTCCCCCTGCTCCGCCATTCTGTTACATAAGCATGGCATACTCACAGCCATGCACATGGACATATGTGCACACCAATGCAAACCCTTCAAGTAAGCCTGAGTTTTCAGAGAAAATGGACTTTCAAGATCCAAGGAAGAAGAGACCCTGGTTGTCTGAGCAGATTACTTGTATACTTTCTCTCTTTAAAAAAATTTATAGACAGAGTTCCCTATATCTTAGGATGACCACCAGCTCAAATTCATGGCCCAGGCAATGGCAACCAGGATTGTCTGATGCTCCTGCCTCTGATTCCTGTACATTGCAGACATGCAGTGCTGTGCCCTGTGTATCTGGTGCTGCAGAGCAGGGGTGGGGATGCTAAGCAAGTACTCCACCAACTGAGCTGCCCAGCCCTTCCTTTATGTAATGCACAAAATGGTTCCCAGCATCTGAAAAATGGCAGGACACTCCTACAGATATAAAAATCAGTAGATATTCAAGTCCCTTATCTAAAATAGCATGGCATTTGCATTGAACACAGCATCCTGCCTTATAGTTTAAACCATGCCTAGATCTCTCACAATACTCAATACAATGTAAATCTATATAAATGGTTATATTTGTAGTAAATAATGATAAGAAAACCCTGTGCATGTTCTGTAATGACGCACTTACTTTTCTCATTGATGTGACCAAATGCCTGACTGGCTACAATTGAGGAAGCATTTCTTTTGGCTTATCATTTAAGGAGTGTAGCTCATCATGGCTGGAAAGGCATGGCAGCAGGAACACAGGGCAGCTGTGCAGCTGTGCATCCACAGTCAGGGAGCAGAGACAGATGGATACTGCTGGCCAACTCACTTTCCCTTCTTACTCAGTTTGGGACCCCAGCTCATGAGACTATGGTGCCCACATTGGGGTTGACTTCACTCCAGTGAAATCATTCTAGAAACACTGTCCCGAACAAACCCAGGCATGTTTTCATGGTGATTCTAAATCTCACCAAGTTGACCATGAAGATTAACCATTACACATAGATTTTTCCCTTGCTGTTTTTGATGCATAGTTGGTTGAATCATCAGAAGTAGAACCTGTGGCTACAGAGCACTGACTTTATACTATTCTATTATTTTGGTAAGTCCTTCATTACATTTCTTCCTGTATTCATCCTCTTATTTTCAAGTTGGCCAGGGAGATGGAAAGAGCTTGCTTTATAGCCTCTTAGTGGCTTCCCAGTGCTAATGTGGATGTGAGCAGTCACTTGGAAAAATCTGGCTGTACTCCTGGCCAAGAGCCTCTGCTACTTTATGCTGCTGTCATCTTAGACAGATGGAAGGCTTCTATTCTTTTTAGACACACATAAGAGATGAAAGAGTCTCTCTGAGAACTGAGAGAGCAGTGACGTATTCATGGCATCATGGAGCCCTGGGCAGAAGTCCCAAGTGCGTCAAGTGACAGGGTCATGAGATGATGCCTGTGACCTCAGCAGCTGGGATCCAGCATCTGCTTGGGAGGAAAAGCTCCTGAAGATAGCTTTGCTGGGTCCTCACAAACAGCAGGGCAAATAAGTAACCAAAGAGACCACAGAAGAATTGGCCCAGCAAAGGACATAGACAAGAGGGGCATTCTGGGAGAGCCTTGATCTCTTAACCTATCCCCTTGCTTGGCCAACTGCTCAGACTGAAGGTGTAGAGTAAAGTATTAGAGTCACATGGGATGAAATGTATCCTGAACAGTAAGATCTTTATGTTAAAACTTAAACACATACATCTAGGACTGTAGGATGTACCTGCGTTCCACAAATTAAAAAGGGTATAACATCTCTGTGGCTCAAGTTCAGCTGAGTAATTATAGACAATGCTGTATATCACCCTCATAACAAAAGAATAATTTTCTCTGTTACAGAGACAAAGGGAGAGATCCAAGAAGCCTAGGTATTCAAGTGTCACAGCATAATCAGATGGCAGAAAACAGGTGGAAGGTATATCCAGTGATGCTCCTCCGGGGCCCTTGCTTCCTGCCTTTAGGTAGTTCTCCCCAATCTAAAGCCAATGGGACACACAGTGGTTGTCACTGCATAGAGTGGACACCTTAGCAACTTCAGACAGAAAGACACTGAGAGTGTGACTTTCTTCACAGGTCCCAGGAAGGATGGGCTCTGATCATAAGGAATTCACCCCCAGGAGAAGCCAGATTTTGCAACCTCCCTTCCATATCAGAGAGTTGTGCATTCTAAGAAGAGCTGAAGATGAGCTGCATCTGATCATCTGAGTTGATCACAGGATGCTACTTCCTTGGAGCCACCAAGTTGGTCTAGTTCAGTCCTTGGATGGCACTGTTGACAGTGACCACATTTGTGTGCATTCTGTACTTAGAAGTCAACCTTGAAGCATTTGACCTTTGTCTTCAGTTTCCAAATTGAAAGAAGAGCCAAGGTGCCTGGGATACTGGAAACCAAGAGCTGACTCTGAAGCTTAAACCACATCCCTGCTATTTTAAACATTCTGAGATGCACCAATTCCAGCACTGCCATCTTGCTGGCCTCATTCTGTGGGGCTGCCTTACAGAGCCGTCTGAAGAACTAGATGGGAAGGCTGGTGCCTGAATTTGTTACTTTCTCCTGATCTGCTTTTAGAAGACCCTTGATGAGGGAGGAGAAACTGCTTTGTGTCTTTGCTTGTGATAAGAGAATGTGGCCGATCTTAGGTAGCTAGCTACCTAGCTAGCCTTGGAGGGCAGGAGAGCTGGGGCCACACCTCTCTGTGCACCTGCACTGGCCTGAAGCTCCAGGCTATCCAGTCCTGAGTATCCTAGGCCACTGGAAAAGCAACTTTCTGCACCATTAATATGACCTTCTCCCTGGTGACCTACTCCCACAGATACTCCCACACTGCTGCCAGGACTAAGCCAAAGGTTACCAGTCCAAGCCCTTCTGATCCAGCTGCTTCCCATTTCACCATCATTTTGTCTTCCCTAATCTTCTGATAGTTTAATTCCTCCTCCTCAAAGCTATAAAGCTAGAGACATTTAATGCCTCCATACACTTCTTCAAGAAGTGCCTGCCTTGTGTGTGTCCTTGGCTTCCCCAAATCTCTTTGTCTTTAAGATTTAGTTTAAACATGTCCCCTTCCCTGGTTTGCAGTCCCTATGTGGCTCTAACTGGATAGAGTAGAGTTGGAGTTTTCCTGTGTCCACCCGGCTCCTGTAGCCACTCAGACCCAAGTAAACACACAGAGATTTATATTACTTATAAACTGTATGGCCGTGGCAGGCTTCTTGCTATCTAGTTCTTATATCTTAAATTAACCCATTTTTATAAATCTATACCTTGCCATGTGGCTCATGGCTTACCAGTATCTTTATATCTTACTTCTTATGGTGGCAGCGGTTGGCAGCATCTCCTGACTCAGCCTTCCACTTTCCACAATTCTCCTTTCTGCTTATCCCGCCTATACTATACTTCCTGCTTGGCTACTGGCCAATCAGCATTTTATTTATCAATCAGAGCAACACATTCACAGCATACAGAAAGACATCCCCAGCAATAGAGCCATTTTATCTGTCATCTGTCACCCCAGAAGTACTCTGTTTATTCCATCAGAGCCCTTGCCAAATTTGCTGGCAATTATCTGTGCTCCTTTCTCCACTAGACAGGGATTTTCCTAAGGGCAGGAACCATATCTGATTCACTTTATAGTCTCAGAGAGTATGTGGCTTAGTTTATCCTGAATGGAAGGTACATAGTGAGCATGATGGAAAACAGTGGTGGAAAGAGGAAGCCAAGAGGGAGTAGAGATGAAGGATAAATACTACAAAAGAAAAGGGAAAGCATGTTAAGCTCCTTATGGCCAAAGTCTCCAGGATGTTGCTGAGAACACAGACTTGGGTACCAGACTTCTTATAGCAAAGCCTCCTCTGGCATTAGCTGTGAGGACCTGATTAAACCACTAAACTTCCACCTCTAATATTCAATGTCCTCACTTGCAAAGTAAGGATGAAAATATGTGTAAGAATGGATGAATTGGCCCATGACAGTCACAAGAGTTGCCATGATGCAGGCAAATTAAGTAGCATCAGATGCCATAACAAGTCAGTCCCCAAATCAGCTCCTTTGTCACAGTCCAGTCATTGTCACACTCCTCTAGACCCTGATATTTCTCTCTTTTTAGCTAGTAGATGAGGAAGAACAGGGATCATGGTATAAAAGCCATTCCCAAAGATTATGGTCTATTGGCCAGGGCCAACTATCTCAACAAAGAGCTCCAGCTACACACACTGAAAAGGGAGAATAAGAACTTAGAGGACACAAATACTATGATCACCTAAAAGTTTTCAGTACATCTAGATGCTGTTATTGTGTATAGGGAAGGAGAGGACCAGTTGAAAAGATATATGTCATAATTCTCAATGAATACTAGAAAATCTTACAGACGACCCAGAACTACCCCTTTCTAAAGCATGGGCTATAAGAGGGACACAATTTGGAACCTGCTCTGGAGGACAACATGTTTAGTTACACATTTGCATTCTTGCTGCATAGCTGCTTCCATGTCGATGCTGCTCCAACAGAGACGAACAGCATGCCAAGATCACAAGGCAAGGTGAGGCAGAGCCTGCAGGGGGCATCATTCAGGTGATCAGCTTTGGTCTCTGCAGCTTGACCAATTTGATCAACTGCCCTGCCTGCTGGAGATTCCATGTCTACAAAATATGCACCTAAAAAAATAATAACTTTGGAAAGGGCAATTTCAGAGCTTCAAAAGGCCAGTCCAGGAAAAGGGGACCCATACTGGGAAATGACACTGAATGGTGATGGGGGCTGCGCAGCAAGGAGGGATTAATGAATATTATACTGAAGTTAGAGGGGAGAAACACATGGATTCCACATGCATCTGTAACAGTCCACCTCTGTAAAATAAATAAATAAATAAATAAATAAATAAATAAATAAATAAATAAAAATGCACTATCTCTGTAGGAACCTGGTCATCAATGTCAGGACTTTACCCAAGTTTAACCCATTTGTGCAAACTTTACTAGATGAATACATTTTGATGAGTATTTTTTTAATTGTATTGCAATTAGAAAATAGCTGACAGCTAATTGGCCCTAGAAATTCAATGGTCAACTGAAGATGCATTAAAGAACTAACAGGCTAAAAGACAGCTAAATGGGGATTCCATTTTACAAAGACATGAGTGGTTTTCTTTAAAATAGGCATTTTAACAACTTTGTACTCAGCACTTGAGCTCATTAGTCTAGTCTGTGTTGTAGTGTGGTGTCCTGGATGTCTAGTTTGTACAAATAATGCTCTGAACTTAATTGTTCATTCTTTCATGATGCTCCAAAGTACAGGGTAATAGACTCAGCAGCCATCTCTTCAAATCATGAGTACCAGCTGTACAAACAGTAGCTGGTGGTTTCCAGCTCCTTGTGTTGAATCAAATCTTGGGAGCAAATAACTCAGAGGAGAAAAGATACCAAAAACAGCCAGAGTGTTCATGAAACTATGTCACAAACAATGGTGGCCAGGGAATGCCTGCCATCAAAGTGCCTGGTCTGATCTAGTCAAAATGTCATCAAATAATTGTCTCATGGGACCTCAGTGCTGGGGCCGACAGAGCTCAAGGCTAGGCTCATTCAATTTGTTCTCCAACTGTTTGGAAAATTTAAACATGCTTAAGGGCTGAGAGAAGAGAGAACAGAACAAAGGAAAAGAATGTCCACCATGCCATTGACCTTTAAGAAACTCAGTCAGAGATCTGGATCAGCATCACACACCTGCTCTCTCTTGGGGAAATGGGGGTGAGGGTGGCTTTCCATCCAAACTTAAATAAAGTATGATGCCTGACTTACTTTACAGATGCCAATTCAGCATACAGTGGGGCTGAAGACTGGAGCAGGGTGGGGAAACTTTCTCTTGGCATCACTTCCTGTGGTTGAGATGCTCAGCCAACTTTGCAATGAATATTCTCAGGAACATAGTCTAAGTACCAACCCTTGCTCTTGAATGCCATCTCTGTGCTGGGTGGGTACTTAAGGGGCATCAGAAATGTACTTCAGTACACATGTCTTATGACTCCTGCCCTCCTGTAGATTCCAGATTTGTTGGGGGAGGTGGTCCATCATGAAAGGTGTGGTAGTTTGAATGTAATTGGCCCCCATAAGCTCATAGGGAGTAGCACTATTAAAATATGTGGCTTCGTTGGAGTGGGTATGGCCTTATTAGAGAAAGTGTGTCACTGTGGGCGTGGGATTTGAGGATTCCTATGCTCAGGGTACCACCTAGTGTCTCAGTTGACCTCCCGTTGCTTGCAAGATGTAGGACTCTCAGCTACTTCTCCAGCACCATGTCTGCCTGCATGCTACCATGCTCCCCACTATGATGATAATGGACTGAACCTCTGAACTGTAAGTGAGCCACCCCAATTAAATGTTTTCCTTTATAAGAATTGCCATGATCATGGTGTCTCTTCACAGCAATAGAAACCCTAACTAAGACAAAAGTCAATAAGAACTTTAAATTGGGCCAGGGAAGTGGTTCAGTTAGCAAACTTTCTGCTATACAAATTTGAAGATTGCATTTGATTCCCCCAGACCCATATAAAAGCCATGCAAGATGGCAAATGCCTGGCATCCTGTTGTCGGGAGAATGGAGACAAAGGGATTTCCAGGACTTGCCAGTCAGTCTGTCTGGTTGAATTGGTGAACCTGTTTGGTGAGAGAATCTGTCTCAAAATATAAGGTAGAGAAGTGATTGAAGAAGACACTTGATGTGGGCCTCTGGCCTATATGTGTGCACATGCCCTCACACATGTGCATGCATGTGTAAACGTGCATGCTTACATACACAGAATTTCAAACTGAATGTTTGATCTAGCTGGGAAATCAGAGATAGAAGCAACATGGCTAAGGCTAAAGGAGGCTAGAGGTAGACAAGATAGAGACTTTAGGAACTACAATGCCAGAAGGGATGGTCTAGGTAAAGTATACAGGAGTCAGTGTAGGCACAGGGGTCCCAGTAAGGTTACAGGGTGGGGTA
This sequence comes from Onychomys torridus, assembly GCF_903995425.1. Lineage (NCBI taxonomy): Eukaryota > Metazoa > Chordata > Mammalia > Rodentia > Cricetidae > Onychomys > Onychomys torridus. The sequence goes on along the minus strand of NC_050447.1, from coordinate 126,536,042 downwards.
TTTTGAACTACTTCCTGAAGGATAAACAGATAAACACAGGAAGGGATAAATGTGTATAAAAGGAGAGAGACAGAGTGACAGAGATAGAGAGAGAAGGAGATAGGGAGAGTAAAAGCCCAAGTGGTAGAAAAAAATGACAACTGAATCAGGTCATGATTAAAAGCTTTGTTCTACCAGGCAGTGGTGCATGCCTTTATTCCCAGCACTTGGGAGGCAGAAGCAGGGAGTTCTCTGTGAGTTTGAGGCCAGCTTGGGCTTCAGAGTGAGTTCCAGGAAAGGCTCTAAAGCTGTACAGAGAAACCCTGTCTCAAACAGAACAAAACAAAATGAAACAAAAAAGCTTTGGGCTTTCTTTTTAATTAGATATTTGATAAATGACTTTTACCTGGATTTTAAAGAACTTTGTAATTCAACAATAAGAAAGAAAAATTAGCAAAATGAGGGCAAAGGATCTTTACTAATATTGTCACAATGAATACACACAAACACATGCATGAATATATATATATGGCTGAGAATAGGGCTTATTGATAGAGTACTTATCTGCATCTTTTTATTTATTTACTTATTTACTTACTTACTCACTTTATTTATTTATTTATTTATTTATTTATTTATTTATTTATTTATTATGTATACAGTATTCTGCTTGCATGTGTCTCTGCATGCCAGAAGAAGGCACCAGATCTCATTATAAGTGGTTGTAAGCCACCATGTGGTTGCTGGGAATTGAACTCAGGACCTCTGGAAGAGCAGTCGGTGCTCTTAACCTCTGAGCCGTCTCTCCATATTTAAGATTTTGGATTTTATTCTTAGAACAAAGGAGGAAGAGGAAGAGAAATAATTATGTGCCTCATAAGTGTTTGAAAAGATGATCAACATCATTAGCTGTTAAGTAAATACAATCAATCTACAATAAAATAACACTTTTATGGTGACTTGAACAGGAATGGCCCCCACAGGGTCATAGATTTGAATGTTTGGTTAAGAGTTGTGGTCTTGTTGGAGGAAGTGTGTCACTGGTGGTGGGCTTTGAGGTTTCGAAAACCTAAACCAGGCCCAGTGGCTTTTGCTTCCAGTTGTCTGTGGATCCAGATATAGAACCCTCAAGCTCCTTCTCCAGTACCATGTCTGCCTGCATATTGCCATGCTTCCCACTCTGCTGATAATGAATTAAGCCTCTGAAACTGTAAGCAAGTCTCAAATAAGTGTTTTCTTTTGTAAAAGTTGCCTTGGTCATAGTATCCATTCACAGTAACAGAACACTGACTAAGATGGAAGTTGGTACCAGAAGTAGGGGAATTGCTTTAATAAGCCTGACCATGCTTTTGTTGGGAGGAATATAGAATACCTTGGAACTTTGGCCTGGAAAAACAGTCCAAAGTAGGGTTTAATAGGCCATACTAATAGGAATATGAAAGATAGTGGTGCTGAAGGCAATGTAGATTATGACAGCCTGGCTCAAAAGGTTTCAGGGGAGAAAACTATTAGTAACTGGCCTAGAGACCACTAACATGATCATTTGGTGAAGAATGTGGCTTTTTTTCTGTCCTTGTCCAAAAAAATTCTGAATGAGATTCAATTGAAGAGTTTTGGATTACCAGCATTGGCAGAGGAGATTTCAAGACAACCTAGTATTGACTGTGTTGCTTAGTTATTAGTGGCCATGCTTATGCAGATCTATAACGAAAAGGATCAAGCTAGATAAGGAAAAATACAAAATGTACAGTTTGAGGAGAAGAGGAACACCGGAAGGGGAATGGAGCTAAGTCCAGTGCTCAATGAGATAAAAAGTTTAAAGAAAAGTCTGATGCTAAAGTAATAAAAGTGATGACCTCAGAGCAAGACCCCACTCAGCTAATCTTCCAACTTACAGAAAAGAATTTTTAAAAAGCTTAGGACCATGCATGGTGGCACACATTTTTAATTCCAGTACTTGGGAGGCAGAGGCAGGAAGATCTCTGAATTGGAAGCTAGCCTTATCTACAGAGCAAGTTCCAGGACAGCCAAGCTAGAGTGGTGAAGGAAACCATGGAAAACAGAAAGCTGGCAAAATGTATTTGAATGAGGGGTCCAGGTTCCAGATCTAGCAAGCAGCAGAACTTGGCAGCTTTGACCAGGTGATTCTGGCTTTAGAGTCAAGGATACAAAAAATAGGTTATGGAATTTCTCTCTATGGCTAAGGAAAGCTGTTGGGGTGTCCCCAAAAGGAGGCCTAGAAAGGCCATTGTGTGAAGCTGTGAAAGTGAAGCCTGGATTCTACTGGAGACCCTAAGATGTTGGAGATGCCAGAGTCATGGAATACCTGTGAAGGAGAGCTGCTAACAAAGTGTGGTTCCAACTCAAGAGAGAGAAGTATGTTTCAGTCACTAGCACTGAAAGGAGTTGGAGATCTGAAGAGATTTTGATATCAGACATGGAGGAGTTTGGAGTTTACCCAGCTGGTTTTAAATCTTTCTTTGGTCCAGTATTTCCTCATGAAGCCCCTTTTCTTCATTTTGGAATGGTAGGGTATATTCTGTTCCATTGTATGTTAGATGATGTAATGGCATAGATTCTTTCTTTCTTCCATTTGTCCTTTTTTTTTTAAAGTATTCGCTGTTGTATGACTTCAGCACTCTGTTTTTCCTGTTGTTGGATTAGTTTGTTAAGATCTGAAGAAACACTATAATCATTTAAGGAAACAAAGAATAAAGAATTTGGTTGCAGCCTTTGTTGAGAACTACCTACCCATAGTATAGACAAGCATGCAATTTGACTGTTTCAAGACTTTGAGTTATCTTAATAGAAGAAAAATTTTTTTCTCCCCAAAGTAGTTAAACAAGAATGCCTTTTCCTGAACTTTCTCCCTCCCCTTTGCTCTGATTAGCCAACCACATCAGACTGTGAAGTCAAGCTGCCACCAATGGGATGAGACTTATTCACCGACTATGTCAGCAACAAAAGATAGAATCCATATTGACCATGTGCTCTTGCTAGCCCAGTTTGGGTGTTGGTGTGCCTGAAAAGAACCAGCCTGCCCTGCTACTTTCACCTTGTCTATGTCTTCCTTCACACAGCATCCAGATGACTCTTTCTGTCTAACACTCAAGAAGTGTTGCAATGTAGCGTGTCCAGTGCAATACAGTGTGTAGTCGTTACAACAGGTCCAACAGCAGGCTCCATGGGGAACGGTACCTGCAGCACAAGCCTGAGAACCTGAGTTCAGATCCTCACATCTGTAATCCCAACACATCTGTCACTACAAGACGGGAGGAGAATCCCTGGGAGCTAAAAGCCAGCTAGCCTGGCTTATGTAATGGTGAAAAGACCATGATTCAAACAAGATGGAGGCCTGATACTCAAAGGCTGTCTTTTAAATCTTCCAAGTGTACAGATTAAGCAACGCTTTTAGAGTTGTTATCCTCACATTTCAGGGTGTTAGCTGGGTAATCTCAAGCAAATCATGCTAATTAGAAGCTCTGATTTGGCAGGTTTAGATTTCTTGGCTAAAACCTTAGGGAACTGATTTCATTTATATATTTATTTATTTATTGCCTGTTTTTCAAAAATAAAGATCAGAACTCTTTTACTTAGCACTTAATGTTTGCCTGCATGCCAGAAGAGGGCGCCAGATCTCATTACAGATGGTTGTGAGCCACCATGTGGTTGCTGGGAATTGAACTCAGGACCTCTGAAAGATCAGTCTGTGCTCTTAACCTCTGAGCCATCTCTCCAGCCCAATGAAAACATTTTTAATTATTTGGAGTTCACCTTGGGTTTTGGTCTTGCTTTGGTCCAACATCTCCTCACTATTTCGTCCCTTTCATAATGGTAATATATATTACCATTCTGTGCCATCATATGTTGGAAGTATGTAATTTGCTTTTTTTTTTTTTAAATTTTATTTTCCAGGGGTTTATAGTTAAGAGACTGCCTTAGAAGAGACTTTGGACTTTAAAACACTGTTAAGACTGGGAGACTCTCAGGGCTTTTGAATTTGGACTAGATGCATTTGCATTTATGATATGGCCACAGACTATGTTGGTATGTGTGTTGGGGGAGGGGGAGGTAGTGGAATGTGACAGTTTTAATGAGATGTCCACCATTTTCTCAGGCATATGAACACTTGGTCCACTGTTGGTGGCTGTTTGGGGAGACTTAGGAAGTGTGGCCTTACTGGAGAAAGTGCATCACTGGGGGCAGACTTTGAGAATCCAAAGGGCATGTGCCATTTTGAGCCTTCCCTCTCCTCCTCCTGTTTACAGCTCAAAATGTGAGCTCTCAGCTGCTGCTGCCGCTGCCTGCCTGCTATCTCCACTCCGCCATCATGGCCTATTATTATTGCTCAGGAACCATAAGCCCCAAATAATCCCTTCCTTCTATAAGGAGCTTTGGTCACGGTGTTTTATCAGGGCAATAAAAAAGTGATTAAGATAAAAGTTGATACCAGGGAGTGGGCTGTTACTGTGAAGGAACCAGCCATGTTTGCTCATTTGTTTGTTTGTTTGTTAGGTTGGTTTGTTTGGTTTTTTTTTTTTTAGGAATATGGAAAATTTTATGACTTTGAAATAAAAAGTGTTAGAACACCATAAGCAGAGCTTAATGGGCTATCCCAGTAGGAATTTGGAAGACAATGTTGCTGAGAGCAATGAAGAACATGGAAGTCCAGCTCAAGAGGTTTCAGAGGGAACAATATCAGTGTTCTTGTGATATATTTGGTAAGTAATGTGGCTGTCTTCTGCCCACATCCAAAGAACTTGCCTGAGGTGAAATTAAAAAGTAATGAAGTGGTTTCTTTGGCAGAAGAGATTTCAGTCTAATATTAACTCTGTCACATGGTCATTAGTGACCACTCTGTGCAAGTCAACAATGAAAAAGCTCAAAGGAGGCAGAAAGAAATACAAAATGTGCAGTTTGCAGAGGAAAAGGACACTGACAAGCTGACTAGTACAGCAAGGTCTGTGCTGGAAGAGTGGTTGTAATTGTTACATTCAGATCTGCACTGGACTAAAGGGAAGGGCTACCCACGGCAAGACCCCACCCAGCTAAACTTCCAACATGTGGAAAGAGAATGCCGAATGAATTTCCTGTTCCATTCCAAACTGGCAGCTGAACTTGGTAACGTCATCTAACCTGGTGCTGGCTTTGGAGTCATACAGGACACAGGAGTAATGGGGTTATGGAATCTTCCTCCACAGGTAGCTGCAGAGGCTGAGGTGCATGGCAGAGGAGACCCTGCATGGAAGCCCTAAGAGGCAAATGAAGCCTGAGTGGTCCTGGAGGCTCCAAGGTATTAGAGGTGCCAGCGTGGTAAGACATTCGCCAAGGAGAGCTGCACACAGGGACGGTACCAGCCCTAGATGGTGAACTGTTTTACAGGCAGCAATCCTAAAGGGACAGAGCCATGTAAGCCCTTTGACATTGGACATGGAATGATAGGCCTATCTCTACAAGTTACCACCATCTGTTTGTTTGTTTTTTAATTCAAAAGCAGTTGACAGGCTTTCAAACTTAAAGTTTGAAAAGTGACAATGTGGGGTGACTGGGACTCTGTCACCCTATGGGTGAGGACAGAAAATAGAGCTGCCAGTTTGGAGATGTCTTTCAGTTCATAGTTAAACATGAAGTGACGGTATGACCTAGAAATTCTGCTCCTCAGTCCATTTCTGCTGTTGGAACATCTTATTTGAGATTGAGCATTTGAGGGTATTAGCTTCCAGCTCTGATAGCTGAAGTCCAAGGTTGAGCAGCGTCTCCTGGCAGGGACTTCCTGCTGCATCTGTCACAACCTGGGAAAACAGAAGAGCAGGTGACTGTATTTTGAAGAGGAGAAGCACACAGGAAAGTTTTCTTTAAAATAGCTCACTCCAGTGACTAATCAAGTCACACAAAAGGTGACCACTCAGTTGCTCCTTCAAGCATCAACCTATCCCAGAGGAAAACCATTGATCTCTCTCACTGTTCCAATTACGTCCTTTAAGAAACAACTTATTAGTGTCACAGGAATATCAATCAAATTTTGAGATGATTTTGAGGAGATAAATCATATTCAAAAGATAGTGATTACTAAGCGTCTTGGAAATACATTTTCATACAAAAACTTACCATGAATATTCTCAGCAGCATTGATCATAAAATCTTAAATGTGGAAGCAATTTAAATGTCCATCAACACACATATGGGTAAGCAAGCCATGGTACATCTACATAACAAAATATTACTCACCCAAAAATAAACTATGTTTTCATCAGTCTTTCAAAATAAACATGTTCATACTGAAAAGATTAGAAACTCTTGTGGTGCTTAATAAAGTATTTTATATATACAAAATGTACATAAGACTTTCATATATACAGAATTACTTTCAAATCTTGTGTTACATGAAGAAGGCTATAGGAAAGAATGATTCAGGAACCTGTTCAAAGCTTTCTTTTGGCATCTGAATTCCTGTGACCCAAGAGCAATCATTAAACCTGCAAGGGCTGAAGTTCCATTACCTGTACAACAGGAGAAATGAGGAAATGCATGACATGTATGGAGAGGCATGTGGCTCATGGGACCTGGCCATCTGTTCCCATGACTATTAGCACATCGCAGAGAGGCAGAGAGATGAGGGAGGGCTCTAAGTGTGCCAGGTCAGTTATAGAGAAAAAATAGACAGATGGGGGCGGGGAGAGAATGCTGTAGATTTTGCAAAGAAATATGTGGGAAACAGGACATCTCAAATGTGGAGATAAATTCTATTCTGCCATGCAGGGTAGTCTATGGATGCACTTGAAGTTGAAGTTACACATTCATGGAAATATATTGAGGACTGGATAGGTGAGAGAGAGAGAGTCATGCTCTTAGTGCAGATCAGCCAAGGATCATGCTTGGCAGATGGAGGAGAAACTAGGATTAAGCCCGAGGCTACCTAACATGCTTGCTTAACAGCATTATTATTAAAAGAGCAAATGGCATGGGTGAAGTGGGCAGACGCCAAGAAGGGAATAGAGGTGAGCTGAGCTGGAAACCCCACCTACCTGCACTGTTTTGTCAGCTCTGCAGCTTTTCTCCTGAGCTTGCCCCATTCCTGGACTTGAAGGGAGAGCCTTGAGGCATTCATCCCACTTGCTTGCTGCACTCAGACACTGACGAGTCCAGTCAGCTCTGCCTACAAGATACATCCTCACTGTGTTCTATTTCCTGTCTCCCCTACTATCTCCCCAGTCCACCCCAGCACCTCTCTCCTGGAGCACAGCAAGGGGACTCAGCAGAAACCCATAGACTACACGAGGCCTGTGTGGCCTTCATCACAGCAGCACAGACCCAGGAAGCAAGGTGAGGGTCGGGAGGGAAGAGGCTTGTCCCATTCTGTCCTTTACACAATGCTGTGGTCCTAGAGCAGTGGTTCTCAACCTGTGGGTCCTGAGCCCTTTAGGGGTCAGGTGCCAAACGATCCTTTCACAGGGGTCACCCAAGACCACAAATATTTACATTATGATTCATAACAGTAGCAAAGTTACAGCTACGAAGTAGCAATGAAATAATTTTATGGTTAGGGTCACCACAATTGTAGGAACTGTATTAAAGGGTCACAGCATTAGAGAGGTTGAGAACCACTGCCCTAGGGGAAGCTGTGGAAATACAAGATGGCTTTTGTTTTTTATGGGGCACAAGAAGACAAGCTCTTGACCCAATTGTCAAGACTTCCTCCATGGGCACTGACATAGACAGCAGCAACTAAGGTGGCCCCTGTCTAATGTCTATTTCCTAAACAGGACACAGCACTGTAGACACAGAATGACAAAATACAAGGGCACTATTGTGAGCTTACATGAGACCCTCTACCCTGGGGCTCCTTGAAATAACTTGGAATGATTTTCAGAGGGGCAGAGCCGGCAAGCAAAGTCAAAAGACAACTCCATCTGGCTTCATGTGGCTTCATTTGTATGCACTGGGTTGAAAAAATTGGTTCTATCCCTTGTTTTCTAAATATAGCAACATGTGAAGGCTGTGGGTGGTAGAATAATGAAAGATTTTCACATTCTTCTGGATGGATTCCGCAACTTGTAATTTTGTCTAAAAGGAACAGATACCACTTTATAACAAGAAAAATCCATATTTTCTCACTTTGAAACATGAGATCAGGTGTTTTCAGTAGAAAGTCAGAGAAATGACCTAGCATGGCAGATAATTCTGTGAGTGCCCAGGTCCTGCAAGGTGACCAGGATGAGCTAGTACTGAAAAGTACTAGGCAAAATGTCAGCTAGAAAAAGCCAGGAAGGAGATGTGAATGGGAAGGTCTGCTCCTAGATGGGTGCCACAGACCCCTTAGCAGTTACCATGACTTTTCTGCCATTCTTTTGACTGGAGAAACTGAGTCTCAGAGACCATGGAGGATGAGAAGGTGGACAGGTATTCTCTGACTTGTGGACACACACCTGGTGTGGGGAGGTGGGAGACGTTCAAGTCTGAGTTCTCCTACCTGTTATTTTCTTGTGATTGTCTAAGGTGGATGTTCTTCATACTCTGCCTTGTACACTCTACGTCCTCTCTGGGCTTCAGAAAAAGCCAGAGAGCCTAGTGGTGTGGGGATACTGCTTGTATGTGATGTGCAGTTTACAAAGAAAATCATTTCTTTCTTCAGTGTGTGTGTGTGTGTGTGTGTGTGTGTGTGTGTGTGTGTGTGTGTGTGAGAGAGAGAGAGAGAGAGAGAGAGAGAGAGAGAGAGAGAGAGAGAGAGAGGGAGAGAGAGAGAGAAAGGGAGAGAAGAGGGGGGAGAGTGTGTCACTGAGTCCCTGGAACTTGCTGTTTCAGTCAGAAAGGCTGGCCAACAAATCCCTTTAATTGGCCCTTCTCTTCCCCTGCACAGTGAGGACAGACATGCACTTCACACCCGGATTTTCACATGGGTGCTGGAGATTGAACTCAGGTCCTCAAGCTTGCATAGCAGGCACTTCATACGTGAAGCCTTCGGCCTCACCAATCCTGGCTACCCCACGTCTGCCACTACCTCCAAAATTTAGAATTGCTCTGGAGATAAGACACGTCCTGCGAAGTGGGACTTGAGCATCTAATTGAAACAAAGGAGAAAAACATGAATTGAATTTCTCTTAAGTTGGGCATAAATCAAATAACATGAGCAAATGTTAACATTTGCTTGGGGCTTTCTGAAACTCAGACCTTCTATATAAAAAAGAATACGTTGTTATTTTCTAATGAACCTCAGAGAAGTTCTGCTTGGGAAGTTAGGTTTGTCGGCTTGCTGGTATGAGCTCGGCACAGCTCACTTCTGACATGGGGGCGATCATGCCTCTGGGGCTGGAAACTGTTGCATTTGCTGTATGTGTATGTTCATAGTAGTCGTGCCAGGGGGAAGGAGTGTGTCACATCTTCCTCTGGCACTGTTTATGTTTGTTCCAGATTGTAAGAGTCTACCCACTGAAGCTCTCAGAGGCCACACTTGATGGGTAGTGTTACCCAGGCTATACAGCCACATGGTCAAGGGGCTACTACCCACAAGGCTTGGTTGTGAAACGGGAAGCCACTAGGTCCTGCCACTCACTCAGTAAAGATGGAGACAATATTGGCATAAAAAGACACTGAGTAAGTGATCTGGTGATGGCAGCTGCTTGTACTCCAACAACACAGGTAGAGACACAGACTAGGATTCACTGGCTTTCCAAAGGCCTCCCCACCATGTGCAAGATAGGAGTGGCGCCACCCAGCTCCCATGTCAAGGCAAGATGCACTGCCCAGCTGTGGGACTGTGATCAGTATATGACTCATGGCATCAACTTCATCAGGCCTACCTCAGCTGCACAGTCCTCATCACTGGGTGTCACACCTTTCCCAGAGCAGCGCATGCTTACATACCGTGAACAAGGGGTTATAAAGAGCTAGATATGGGACTCTATCTTGGAAAGACCACATCTCCAAATCCCTTCCTGCTTTATTAGGCTTTGTTAGGCCCAGAGAACTATAGCTCTTCTTCATTGCCTGGTATCTTGTGCTATTTTAGTCAGAGGATACCACACAGATGGAACCAAAAGGATCTGTAAAAGGAGATGTATCATCAAGGCAGAGTGGTCCCATAATTGACTGTCTGCAAGCTAGAAGTCCTGAGGTGTCAGTAGTGTGTCTCAGTGCAAGGCCCAAAGCCTCAGTATTGGGGAAGCCAATGGTGTAACCCCCAGTCAAAGACACAAGACTTAAGAGCTTTCTGGGACCACTGGTGCAAGTTCAGAGGCCAAAGGCCAGAGAACCTGGAGTTCTGATGTTCAATGGCAGAAGGAAATGGGCTTCCACCCCAGGAGAAGGAGAAAGGGGGCAGAGCTCATCCTTCTGCCCTTCTGTCTCCATCCAGGCCAGCCCACACAATGGTGACGAGCTTCCTCGCCTCCAGCTGCAGGGAACAGTTATCTCTGAAACACTTCTCAGACATCCAGCAACTGTGGCTCCCTAGTCCTCTGGGCACCTGTCAGTGCAGCCAAGCTGGTCCCAAGAGTTAGCCATTACAGGCTCCAAAACTCCTCATTCTTGGCTTCTAAAAAACCGCATCTCCATCATCGTGTTAACATAAGATAAATGTGGCTGTCCTATGAACTGAGAATCACTTCTCCTTTTAACAAATGCACTTGAGGCTCAGAGGGTCAATAGTCATGAAGCAGAAGGATGAGCACCAAGGAAGCAGGAGGTGGCGAGTCGCGGGTTGACTCGCCTTCCTTCAGCTGTTTGCTGCAGTCTTCTCCTCCCTGCACCACTGTGGTTTCACTTCTCAGTCTTCGAGGGTCTTAAGTCAAGTGTGGTGGCACACATCTTTAATCCCAGACCGGGGAGGCAGAGGCAAGCAAATGTCCATGAGTTGAAGGCCAGACTGGTCTGCAAAGCAAGTTCCAGAACAGCTGGGCTGCATAGAGAGATCCTGTCTCAAAAAAACAAACGACAACAACGTTTTAGTAATTGTGACTTTATATTCCTTTTCAGTCTCTTGGCTACGCTCATTTCTCCCTTCAACCCAAACTATGCTTATGTAACTACAATTAATGGGAAAAAATGGGGCCATGAACTTGAAAAAGAGTAAGGAGGGGTTTGGAAGGAAGGAAGGAAGGGAAAAATGATGTTATTGTATTATAATCTCAAAAATAAAATATTTTTAAAATAAATTAAAAACATTAAAATTTAAAACAACAAAAACATTTTGGAGGTTTTTGGTATAGGCTACTATTTATATGATTAGATGTGCTAGTAAAACAGTATGGACAATATATTGTTAAGAAGCAAACACTTAACACTAATAAATATTGAGGAGGGGAATTAACCCCACTGGTTGCCATGTAATCAACATCTAACACCATTACATAATGATAATGGCTGATATAGGGTGGCACTGGATAGTAGCTGGGTACATGCCTCACACTGTGTGTGCTCCATGTCATCAAGTCAACAGAATTGAGTCTCTAGTACCCAAGTGCTGAGGCTGTGCGCTTCAGACCTGCCATACTTCTTCTGTCACATATTGTAGCACGAATCTTAAAAGTTCTTATTAATAAAATCAACCTGAAGCCAGGTATTGGGGTGAATGCTGGAAGATCAGAGAGGCAGAACAAGCCACAGCTTCCTCACCTCACCAATTCCTCAGCTGATCCTGTTTCCTCAGACTGGAAGCCTCTGTGTCTTCATCTGGAATGAATCTCAGCTGAACTGTTGCTCAAAGCCTAAAAGCTTAACCAGCTCTAGTTCCTGCTTGTCACGCCTTATATATCTTTCTGCTTTCTGACATCACTTCCTGGAATTAAATGTGTGAGTCACTATGCCTGGATGTTTCCAGTGTGGCTTTAAACTTACAGAGATCCAGATGGATCTCTGCCTCCCAAGTGATAGGATTAAAGGCTTGTGTGCCACCATTTCTGGCCTCTATGTCTAGTGGCTGTTCTGTTCTCTGACCCCAGATAAGTTTATTAGGGTGCACAATATTTTGGGGAATACAATACCACCACAACATGGGCTGCACAGTTTTGCTTCCAAGCCCGCAGAAGACTGTTCACACACCTGCTGCAGGATGAAGAGTCCTTGAGCCCAGAGTTCTGAACACTGGAACCTTCCCTTAACCTTGGCTTCATATTCCAAAGTGTCACTTCCCTGTGGTCCACCTGTAGTCTGTAAACATATGCTGTTGTAAAAGGAAGAACTCCTACATTGCATTGCTTCTTCCTGTTCAGGATGTGAATCATTTCATTGTCCAGAGTATGCATGCTGCAGACACTACCTGCCTGTTAGTTATTCATGCCTACCTCAGTTATCAGATCTTTAATGGTGAAATCACAGTGTTTAAGTAGCTCTCATTTTATATCACAAAGCTCCCAGACACCGAGTGTCATTGTTGCAAAGGAGATGTGCAGGGACACAGGATATGAAGAAACAGACTAACCTGGTGTGATATTGTCATGCTACAGGGCATGGAGAAAAAAAATGTCTATAAAGGTTTTGCTACTTTCTGTATCTTCACACATCTACCAAGAGTCATGAAGTATGTGTGTCACACCTCTGATGGTCTGGAATGTGTGTTTATGGCCCAGAGAAGATGACAATCCATCTTTCATGGATTACAAGGTCTACTGTAAATTTGCTCAAAACAGTAGAAGGACTTCTAGGCTAAATTCCAACTCAAACCTGACAGTTTTCAGGACCCTTTAACACCTGATAATGCCTCCTCTGGGCAGAAGCAAGAGGCAAAAACTCCTTTGCTGTCCCAAGAGGTTTTTAACTGTTACTTTTACTGTTCAATGCTAGCTGGCTCCATCGAGAGGAGGGCAGCTCTTATAGGGCAGGAGACACTAGGGAAAGGCAGATGCTTTGGAACACCAGACCCTGGATCTGGAGTCTGAAGCATGAATCCTGAGCCGACTTAATTCTGCAAGCATTGATTGATACTGACCACTGTGTGGTGATAACCCCATATGCTTAACTCTCTGCAGATTTTCTCGTGAGATCTGGAGCAGACCAAATCCCCTACTGACCAGCTCCAGCACCACCTAGCCATTCATTCAGCAGTGATTTGTGGACTGGCTTACACTCATGATATGATGATGAATAAAACGTGTGCCATGCTTGGCTCAAGGGCAGTGGCAGAGCCAGGTGTGCTTACAGGGAATGACAGATGCCTAGTTTCCACCATGCAGGAGGAAGTCAGGAGATCTGTTTATTAGAATTGTCACCTTCATTAGGCCACAAACATTCATTCAAGACCACCGGAGACATGACACACGTACACAATCAGGAATAATATTGATTGTACTTGGTTTCAAACTTCTCACTCACTTAGAGAAGTAATGCTTGGGTCATCTCACGTACATGTGCTGGACTCTTCATGGTCATCCCTTATGACTGACAAGTGCCACAGGCTCATGAATACCAGGTGTGTGGCACATAGTATCACCCTGCTGTTGATGACAAACCTGTATCAGCCCATCATCTGCTAATGTAGTGAGATGCCAAAAGCTGATGACTTTATAAAGAGAAGACTCAGTTCTGGAAGTTCAACAACATGGTACTGTCATTGACTTGGCTGCTGGAGAACTCAAGGTCGATGGCATCAGTGCTGGAGCCTATGAATGTATATGGGGGTATGAGTGTGTCTCTTCTGATCTTTCCTGTCTTATAAAGCCACCAGGATTCAGTGGTGAGGCTCCATGCTGATTTTATGTAATACCAGCCATCTCTCACAGACCCCCATCTACACACCATAGGAGAACTGCGTTTTCACCATTTCATAGCCCACAACCAGGACTAGGGTCCAGAAAACTCTTCCTCCCTCCTTCTCTTTCTCTCTGTCTCTCTCCCTCCCTCCCTGTCTCTACTTGTTCCCCCTCAGTGGCAGTGTGGCCAGTTCTCAAGGCACCTTGCACTCCATTCCCCTTCTTCATCATATCTCATTATTATGGAGTAAGACCTGTTAATGCTGCTCTGGTTGGTTTTCTGCCAACCAGACACAAGCTAGAACTACCTGAGAAGAAGGAAACTCAACTGAGAAAATGCCTCCATCGGATTGTCCTATAGGAGAGTTCATGGGGTATTTTCTTGGTTGGTGATTGATATAGTAGGACCCAGCCCACTATGGGTAGTGCCAACCCTGGGTTGGTGGTCCTGTGTAGTAGGTAGCCATTCCAGCTTTGACCTGGAAGTTCCAACCCCCATTGAGGCTTCGGTAACAGTCATGCCTACAAGGCAGGCTGAGACAGGACCCCTGAAGACCCAGGATCCAGATGTGGGGGCTGTCTTAGTTCTGGGACCCTGGACACTGGAGGTAGACCAAGCAGAGTTCTCCAGAGAACACCGCCTGACTGCACCATACCTTTCTCAGACCCTACAACCTATCCCTTCACTTGTAAGTTACCCCACAAAATAAACCTCCCTTTTAACTGTGTGGAGTGGCCTTAATAAATTCACCAATATCTGGAGCTTACGTGGGCAAATTCCAAAGGCCTGGGTGGCTGCCACCCTCAGCTTCCTCCCCGGCTGGTGGGCACTCCCTGCAGAGTTCCATAAAACCAGGAAAATCCTACATGGTTTCATTCCTGAAAAGGAGCTAATCCGGTCTGAGTTCCGTGGCAAGTTTAGCCCCCAGACCAGCAAAACCGCTGTGAGGGAGTGAGGCGTTCCCCCCACCTCCCTGAGCGCCGGCTCCCCGCCCTGGCCCCCCTGCCCTAGCCCGAGGCTTCCACAGTTTCACCTAGTTAAAATAGACACTGCACTGTCCCCGGCTGGGGATTGCAGCCAGGTCTGCTGTCAGACCTATTGTCTGTAGAGCCAGAGAGGCTTAGAGCGACCTGGAACTTTCCATGCCCTGAAGCTCCAGGTAGTCACCAGAAAAACTGCCTACTGCCTGTGCTCACTCTGCCACCAGCCAAGGCATTCTACAGGACCTGCTTTGGAGCTATACTAACGCCTCCTGCTGGCTGAAAAGTGCTACTACACCCCTCCAAAACCACGGAAAGCAGTGTCTTAGTTCAAGTAAAAGTACTTGATAATTTTACACCTTAAAATTGACTAACAATTTGAGTAATTCTTGTAATATGGCCAACAATGTTACCTCACAAGAATTTAAAAATCTTTTTGCCTGTATGATGAGTGACATTTTCCTGGAAATATACGACCTCCCTAAGGCATATCTGGCCTGTACCATTTTGGCATTCATTGTAATAATTCACACAGTGTTCAAACACTGGTTTAATAATAAGAACAAAAATGAGTCATTATTGGGACTGATACAGGCTTTAAAAGATAGCAATGAAGGCTTACAGAAAAAGATTCTTTCTCTGGAATCTGCTAACCAGGATTTACAAAACAGGCTTGTACCCAAAATTGATTTTATTGATAATAAATATGAATATTTAATGGATAGAACACTAACTCTCCAGAGTGAAGTTGTGGCTACTCAGACACTATATAGGGAAGAAAGATTATCATTAATTGATAAGATAAGGCCCATGGAATCATGTGTTTCAGAAGAACATAGAAACTTCCATGAGAAATCTGGAGTCCCTTGCAAGAGAGGAGGTTCACTCCCTAAAACAGACCCTAGGTGCTTGTTTGCAAGCCCTGGAAGAAACTCTCAGTAAACATGACAAGGAACCTTATTAGCAGAAGGGCAAGACCATACTGGTTGTAACATCTCCAAATGGCTCTCATACAATGGCTTATCCTGTTATCATCCATGAGAAGCCAGCAGATGACACACACCCCGAGCCATATACGACATATACATTACAACCAATTTCAACAAGGGACTTTAAAAATATAAAGGAAGCAATAGTTACATATGGGATACACTCCACATACATAAAACAGATGTTAAATTCGTGGTCTACCTCACATAGAATCATTCCAGATGACTGGCATCAGTTAATTTCAGCTGTTCTAGAATATAGCCAGCAGTTACAGTGGAAAAGCTGGTTGAGAGAAGAGGCAAGAAATTTAGAACAACAAGGTAAGCTCAGAGGTTTTGTGATCTCCCAAGATCAAATACTTGGTGAGGGATGTTTCACTGACAGGAATGTACAAGCCACTTACAATAAGCATACAAGATCCCTATGCTGTACAGCAGCTCTAAATGCTTGGGAAAAAATTCCAGAACCTGGAAAACCAACTGAGGTATATACAAGGATATTTCAGGGACTGCACGAACTCTTCACTGATTTTTTACAAAGGCTGAACACAGCTATAACAAAAGCTGTGTTAGATAAAGAATTAAGAAAAGTATTAACTGAGTCCTTGGCATTCCACAATGCTAATGCAAAATGCAAAAGAATACTTACACCGTTAAATATCAGATCAGCTCCTTTGGAAGAATGGATTCAGTATACTAATGGTGTTGAGTCTCTTAACTACAGTAATGAGGCTTGGATAGGAGAGACAAATCCCAGAGGTGAAAGAAGGCCCTGTGGTACCAAATGTTTTAGATGTGGTTCACCAGGTCATATAAGTAAAAACTGTACATGGGGTAATCCTAGAAGTAATACTCCTTCTAGGAATAGCCTGAACAGGAGACCCTGAATTATGTAGAAGATGTAGCAAAGGCTGACATTGGACCAGTGAGTACAGAAAGAAAGAATCTATTGGTACCAATCTACACAGGGTAAAATCTCACTGTCTAACATCTATATCTCTATCAATCTAGAAAAGTTGTGGTTCCAATTCAATTATAAACCAAGCTAGCTCTGGAGATGGAATTGGCTCACCCCTTCTCTAAACCCAAGTATATTGCTAAAAGAAAAGGTTGAGAGATTCTTCAGACCCATATCAAAAGAGCCTCTGATGTGAGACAGAAGGAAACCAATATAAAGGAACCATTGTCTTCAAGGTTCTATTTCTCTCCATGCTTACTCTTGATTTCTCGGAATCCTTTCTTACATGTCATGTCATCTTTAAATCCAACCTTTCCATTTTGATAAAAGATATGTTTTTCCAATAGCAATCTTCAAAGTCTCCAGAAGAAAGATGGGGCCCCAACAACAACAACTCTACCCAGTCCAGAATGATGCCATGGCAATCATCATCATAATACACTTCTTGCCAGAATTTCAGACAATCTTACCCATTACTCTGAGACTTGCTGTGGAATCTACAGTTAGTCTAACTGAGATTTAACTATTTGAGCTTTCTTACAGAACCCAACAGAGATACCAATCACCCCCAAAGCAGCAGGAAGCAATTCTAACAAAACAACGTCCCTTCTCCCTAAGATTTCATATTTCTCAGGGTTATGGATGATGGTTCTAGGGTTGGGGGTGGAAGAAACTATTAAACTCAGTATTCTCCTTAAAAAAAGAAAAAAGTGCCTAAAAAGGGGGAAAAGAAGAAATGGAATGGATAGGTATAAGATATTATGGTAGATTATTGTATACACTAGTAAACAAATTTAGTAAAATAGCAGCCTTAGATAATTTGCACTGTAATTTGCACTGTTATGAATTCTTAATGTTGATACAAATATAAACTATTTTTATAATCATGTTTAAGATAATTTGTATATTGATACAAATACAGAACTATATTTATTATAATGTACAGATATTTTTACTCTTATTTGAAATATTTGTATATTGATACAAATGTAAATTTATATGTCATACTGTATGTATGTTCTACTTCTGTTTAAGATATTCTGTATACTGATATATATTTAAGATTATTGTCATAGTGCATATTGCACTATACATTCCTACCTCTGTTATAAACATCTTGTGTATTCTCACAATTTTGAAGTCATTGTCCTTTAAGTACATTTGCTTATAGACTGTTTACCTTGTTTACATGAAGCCTTAGTCCTTAGATTATTTAGGTAGATAAGACTTACAGATTTATAGTCACCTATGCTTGTCATCTCTATAGTTATGTTAGTTAGGTTATCCAGATTTATAAATACATAGGTCGGATGGACAGGTAATCTTCAAACACTTCATGGAACTAGAGAATATGGCATTTAAATAACTTAGAATTCTGTTGACATTGCTCCTGGCAGCACCAATTTGATCCCAAGAGAATGTTGAGCTTCTAAGACATTTCCATTTGGAAGTTTGTCTTCTTGGCACAAAATGGCCTATTGGGCAAAGAACTGCCCTTGCCTCAACTGCTGACAATACGAGTGCTGTCCTTCTGGACAAGTGGGACACAAAGAAAAGTGACTTCTGAACTCTGCCAAGACAGGATAAGACAGTCTTTCAGAATTCCTGCTTCTGAAAATGGTCTGTCAGATACTCTAGGCCTGTAGCCAATTTGAATGCACCAACAATGCTGAGGTGCTTAAGTGACTGTCTAGGCTGCCAGCTGTCTCTGTCTACTCTTGCAAGATTTGCAAGATTCCCGAAAGTTGCTTGCATCCATCTTCCATTTCTCAGGTACCATTATATTTCTTCTCAGGTCTTTGATGAGATTGAAGATTAGCAGTTATAGTTACCACTTAGTATATGTGTGTGTGTGTGTGTGTGTGTGTGTGTGTGTGTGTGTGTGTGTATACATATATAATATCTTAGATAGAACATATTAAGTATTAGATTCAGTTTCTTTAGGATAGGACATCTTTTGGAATGATCTCTGTAACATGCCATTTACCCATGCTCTAGACTTCCCTGGATTTTAGTATGTGTTTCTTGTTTGATATTGTTCGCATTGGTTGTAGTTCCATCTTATCTAGGTCATTATCCCTCATTACTCCTGGACAATATTTGATAACCATTCCTTTGCATAGAGTCTTGTATTAGGTTAGAACCTTCTTATTTAGACAAAAGGGAGAGATATAGTGGGTAGCCATCCCAGCTTTTTCCTGGAAGTTCCAACCCCCACTGAGGCTACGGTAATAGTCATACCTACAAGGCAGGGCTGAGAGAGGACCCCTGAAGACCCAGGATCTGGATGCAGGGGCTCTCTTGGTTCCTGGACCCTGGATGCTGGAGGTAGACCAAGCAGAGTTCTACAGAGAACACCTCCAGACTGCGCCACACCTTTGCCAGGCCCTATCCCTTCACTTGTAAGTTACTCCACAAAATAAACCTCCCTTTTAACTACATGAAGTGGCCTTAATAATTTCACCAATAGTCCTGGGTTCTATAAGGAAATGGGTTGAATAAGCCACGAGCAAGCCAGTAAGCAGCACCCCTCCATGGCCTCTAAATCAGTTCTTGCCTCCAGATTCCTGCCCTGACTTCCTTCAATGATGGACCATCATAAAGAAGTGTAAATCAATAAACCTTTCCTCCTCAAGTTGTTTTTGGTCATGGTGATGGTCACAGCAGCAGAAAGCTGACCAGGACACTGGTCTTCAAGTTTGTTGCCCATTCCACATTCATTCCCATCACCCCAGCCTTGCCCTGCTCTCACACAGCCCCCACACAGCTCTTGCTACATCAGGGTTTTTCCTATTTGCACACTTTTTCCAACAGAGCCGTGCTTCTAATCTCTATGTGCTTTCGTGTCTCATTGGCACTTGGCAATCTTCTGTGGTACGAACCTTCTTCTCTTCACTTTTCAATATTGCTGCCCATTTCCCCTGTATCTCCTGTCACAGTGTCTTTCCACACAGTGTAGCCTTCCAGGTTACCCTAGATCTCTCCTGTGTGGAAAGGATCCACATTGTCTCCCACACATACTCTCAAGCCTTTTCTCAAGTTCCCAGCCTCAAATGGTTCCTTAGTGTAGCACTTGAAGCATTACTGCAAAAAGCCTGTGGACAAGTTAGTCTTCCTATTTGCACCATGTGAGCCCCTGGGAGACAAAGCCATGTCTTCTTCAAAACTGTGTCCAGAATCTTGCACGAAGGCAGTACTAGTCACCCTTCATGGTTGAATGAATGAATGAATGAATGAACGAACGAACGAACGAACGAACGAATGAGTGCCAGATCTGACTCTCTAGTCGAGACACTCTCAGGAGGAAACACTTGAAAATATTCTGGTCCCACCCCTGCCCCAGCCCCAGCTCCAGCCACAAGATCTTATCTGAAGTCTGCCTCTGTCGCTGTGTCAATCTTTCAGCATGATACGAACTTCAGGGGCACCCTGGTAAATCATTTGCAGCAGCCAAAGGACTTTTTGGAGAATGAGTCACTTGGTCACCAAATGCACAGGCTGGTGACCCGCAGAGAGTTTGTCTACAGACACCTTTGTGGGCAGCCATTTGATTTCCTGAGCATGGGAAGGACTTTATTTCAGATTCCAAACTTTATTGCAACTTCTGAGTGACTGCCCTGACCCCACTTGTGACCTCGCAGCACTTACAGTGATTCATCTCTTCAGGAAACCGTGCATCCCCTGGGTCTGCCTGATGATGCAGGGTAAGGAATGCTGGGCATGGCGAGAAAAATAGCCTCCTTCTCATTTGCAGTCTCCCAAGTGGCCTGCGAGAAATATTTCCTGTGTTCCTGGATTCTGCAGCCACAGAGTCTAATTCCAAGAAGCTGCCCCCAAATCCAGCCCAACAAAGTAGCTGGGAGAGTTGAGCCCATTGCTGCCCAGGAAGCCATGCACGGGGTTCCCCGGGGCTTCCACACCACTGTGATATGAAGCTTTCTGCGCACTTGAACCAGCACAGCTCTCTCTCTGTTCATGCAATGCACCTGGACTGGTCAGCATGGCAGAGAGAAGAGTGGCAGTCACCATGAGCAGAGAATGGGAAGTGGCTGTTTAATAGACAAAGCAGTACAGCTGGGGGAAGAAAGTTCTAGACTGATAACAGTGAGGCCTGCACAGCAAAATAAATGTGCATACCTTGGAGTCACAGCAATATAAATATGCATAATTTGGTGTCATAGCAATAAAATATGTGTAACTTGGTGTTGTTGAACTTTATGCTTCAAATACTTAAAATGGTGAATGTGCGATTATGCTTATTTTTTCATAATGAAAACTTAGAATGTATATAAAACACAGTGAGTGGCATTCCACAGAAATGGAGGCACTAGTGATGCTTTTGTCCCAATGAACTTCAGAAAAACCTTCCTTAAACCTCTCAGAGCATAGATTACAGAGTCTTTGGCTTGGCTTTATATTGTCACCTGTGTGAGTAGGGGCTCCTGTGGGAGAAGGAAGCAGAAGGAGGAAGAGCCCCACACTTTCCTACACTGTGCTGGGTACAAGCCACACATTGAGTGTGAGCTGGTGGCATTGCCCTGCTTCTCACAGCAATCCCAGGTTTGTAGAAGAGTCTAAAGCCCACAGAGAGGTTCAATAGCCCGCTTGGGCTGTGTGCCTTTTTTTACTGAGCATCTCCCATGAACTTGGAATTTTGTAGGGTTCAGGGGGTCAAGAAATAAGTGGAAATGAGTTGGCTATCTTGTGGAGAAGGAGGACCATAACTAAGTACCCAGAGTAACATGTATTTGGAGGGAATATATGCTATAAAATGGTCCCACAGCTGTGAAAGGCTGGGGCAACGAAAGTCTGGGAGTCCAGAGAGGAAGCTGGGGAGTTGGGATGGAGACAAGGGTAAGGAAGATCCTGCAGTGCATTATGGGCCAACCTAAATATTTGGCTTGATTATTTTTATTTATTTATTCATTTATTTTATATCTCCTCTGTCCTCTCCCAATCTACTCCTCCTCTGTTTCTGTTCAGAAAGGGGCAGGCCTCCCACGAGTGTCAACAAAGCATGGCCTATCAAGTTTCTGTAGGACTAAGCTCCTCCCCATGTATTAAGGCTGGACAAGGCAACCCAGTATAAGGAATAGGTTCCCCAAAGCCAGCCAAAGCGTTAGAGACAGGCTCTGCTCCCACTGCTAGGAATCCCACAATCTGGCTTGATGCTAAGGCAGCCGGGTCCCTGGAAGGTTTTGAATAGAGGAGTGAGTTAGAAACCATGCTCTGGATGTCACAGGAGAGTGCGTTGAAAGAGGAAGGAAGTGTGAAGGGCTCTCTCTACAGGCCAGTGCACTCTGCAGCCATCTCCAGGGCTCTTCATCTTTTTTCACCAGAAAGGCACAACCTGGCTTTCCTTCCCCATCCTCTATGACCAATCCTTTGGTTCACCTTTCAACAAATGCTCCATGAGTCCCACAGACCATCCACAGCCTACCTGACGCTGAGCTTCCTGGAACACTGGGCCAGGAGCGTTTAAGAAGCAGGGCAATGAGTGTGGACTGAGAAGTGAAATGTGAGGATGGGGCTCTCTGGAGCTGCACTTCTGAGGCTGATTGGAGGTGCCACCAAATGGCATGTTGCAGCCATAGTTAAGGAGTGTCAAGGCTGTTGAAACTTGATTTGGGAACTTAGACACAGCCAGTCTGATTTGCATTTGACAAAATTCTAACAGATCCTTACATGCCTATTCAGATTTATCACTTTATTTCCCCTACAGCATTCCTTAAAGAATGTGGATCTAGAAGGCTGCGTTAAAATTTAGTCATTATCAGTAGTGAGATCTGAGTCGCAGGCAAACATGACTTGCTCTCTGTTAAGTAGTTCAGGGCTGTGAATGGAGACTCAGTGTGGAGTTTTATAGCAGACACAGCATGCTTATGTATCACCCACCACCCACCTACAGACCAGTAAACCACTGGCTCACAGTCACTCAGAATGAAAAACTCATTTTAGAGGTCACTTCCTTGCCTCAAGACAGAGAAAGCATAGCCCCTAAAGAGACAGATAGACTCAAGCACTAGGAGAGCCAGTGACAAGAAATGCGTTTTTTCAGCACCTACTATGCACAAGGGCATCAAATATCAAGGGAAGTAAGTTCTTACTAAAAGATGAGGTGATCTCAATTTCCCCCAAACCAGCGTTGGCTGGCATTTGGCTTGTTTTATGCTAAGAACCCCTTGCTTATTGACTATTGGGTCTGAGTCATTTTACAACCATTACCTTGCTCAATTCTTGTCAGACCAGTAGATAAATATCATCTAGCATGCAACAGGGAGAGGCCAAGGTGGCAGAGCCTGTGGAGAACAAAACAAGTGGGGATTGAAACTTGTACCCTCCCGCCGACTTCCAGTACTGGGACTGGGTTATATCTAATGGAGCTGTTGGCTTTCTGAAGGGGCCCCACACGAATCCCCAAACTAACTAGGCTGTTGCTGAGACTGTAGATTACTCTCCACAAAGTGACAGCAAGGCCCCACTGCTGAAGACAACACCACACAACTGATGGCAAGTCAGTGCCTATGGAGAGCTTCATGCCTATGTTCCAGCATCTTTGGTACAGGAAGGTACTCTGCATGCTCTCAAAAGAGAAACAAATAGCAAGCCAGCCACAAGCCCTTTATCTACAATGGTGTCCAGCCCGCAAGATCTGTTGGGCAATGGTGGCACAAAGCTTGTGGGAGTCACCATCCAATAACTGGTTTGACTTCAGGCCCACTCCACCAGATGAAATCCATACCTGCCACCACTGCTCGGATTCAAGAATCTGAGATTAGATAGCCCAGGGACTTATGTGAAAACAAAATGGTATTACTCTAAAAAGAGAGGGGAACATGTAGTAATAAAACGACTCCTAATGGCCTTCTGCTATATTCTTAGATCAGTGCCTTGCTCAGCCATTATCAGAGAAGCTTCCTCCTACAGCAGATGGGAACAAATATAGAGACTCAGAGCCAGATATTATACAGAGACCTTGGAACAATCAGCCCTTAACAGACGGTCTCCATCAATTCCTTCTCCTCAGAGGTCAGGGAACCCCTCAGAAGAGGAGGCAGAAAGAGTGTAAGAGTCAGAGTGGAAGGAAGACACCAGGAAACCAAAGCCCCTGAAACAACACGAGCGAAACTCATATGAACTCACAGGGTCCGAGGCAGCATGCACAGGCCATACATGTCTGCATCAGGTCCTCTGTGCATATAGTATGCCTTCTAGTTTACTGTTTTATGGGATTCCTGAGTGTGCAAATGAGCGTGTCTTCTTGTGCCTTCTCATGGGTCTTTTTTCTTTTGTTGGTTTGCCTTGCTCAACTTCTATGTGATAGTTATTATATTATATTAATTTTTTTAAAGAAAGAGCAAATGGCAACCTGACCTCTAGGGTAAAGGTTAACTACTGAACTGTCACTTATACCCGCTGGGAGAGGGAAAATCATTTGTCTCCAATAGAGTGACACTGGGTGTATCACCACTCCAGGATAGACCTCATGTTCAGAAGTAGTTGATCAACATATAATAGGACTTCATAGGGACTGTGTGTGTGTATGGAGCAGGGGGGGGGGGTCTTTTATTTGGTCACACTCTGGTGGGTTTTTTGTTGTTTTTCTTCTGTTTTGGTTTTCTTTCTTTCTTTATATAGTTTTATTTTGTTTTCTTGGTTTGAGGGAACTTTGTTGTTGTATACTGATACAAATGTAAAATTGTATTTATCATACTATATGTATGTTCTACCTTTGTTTAGGAAGGACCCACATGACCCCTCTCCCTTTCCTTCTAAGAAGTCACTTACAATGGCAAGAAGCACTGCCTCCTTCAGGCCCTACAGCCCAAGGTCATGGGTAGAGCAAATACCACTACAAATCCGAGAAGTATTGATCAGGTGTCTGGACTATGCTGCTTGGCTGGACACTGCAGCCTGTCCCTACAACTGATTTCACATATCCAAGGGACTCATAAGCAGCAACCCTTAAAGTCATCCTACTATGAGACTGGTCCCACTATTATCACTGTTTTCTGTAGCTAGAGAGTTTTATCTCCAGGTCCCGCCAAGCCCTGGCAGTCAGACAGCACACTTATAAAATAAATACACAGACGCTTATATTATTTAAACTGTTTTGCCTAATGGCTCAGGCTTCTTGCTAACTGTTCTTATATCTTAAATTAACCCATTTCTATTAATCTATAAGTAGCCACGTTGCTCGTGGCTTACCAGTACCTTACATCCTTGTCATGGCGGTGGCTGGCAGTGTCTCTTTGACTCAGCCTTCCACTTCCCAGAATTCTCTTCTCTGCTTGTCCCGCCTATACTTCCTGTCTGGCTACTGGCCAATCAGTGTTTTATTTATTAACCAATCAGAGCAACACATTTGACATATAGAACATCCCACAGCAGTTTTCAAATTGAGGAAATGGAGTTCCAGAAAGATGAGTTATTTTTCTACATGTGCAGGCAACATAGGCAAGCTTGAAGGAGGTAGGCCAGATTTCCTTGAGCGGCAAAGTCACTTAAGAAATGCCTGCTAACTGAATGGCAGAAGTTCTTCCCTGCTCTCCGTAGTCAGCCAGTGTGTTCTAGAAGCTGTGAGCTAAGTGCTAAGTTAGTTCTAAGTGTGAGCCAGGTGTGTCACAGATGTACCGACTGTGAAGAGAAGGCCAGCTGAAAGCTGAGGGCCAGCCATAGGACCAACTCTATGGCTCTAGGAAGATGGCGCCTGTGGTTAATTCCAGAGCCACAGTGCTGTTTTCCGCCTCTGTCTTGGTCCTTTGATTCCTAATGACTTCAGCTCATTCCTTTGTGCCCTCCCCTGGGGGTTATGTCACCCTGGGTGAACAGAGCTTCTTTTCAAGGACCCTAAAGAAACTAGATTCTGTAATGGGCCCCACAAATTAGAGGGCTGGGGAGGCCTCTTATTTGAGGATAATCACTATCCATCATTCTGTTTAACGACTTATTTCAAGATAATTAGAGCCTCACTTTCTTCATTCCCAGCCACCTCCTCTGTCTTCTCTTGTCCTTGCCTGAGAACCCTAAAGCTGCCTCTGAAGCATGGTAGTTTACAGTGGATCCCAGGACACCCACAGTACATACTGATTCACTACCCTTTACCAAGAACTTCTGGGTACCTGCCATGTGTACAACCTTTAGAGACCTGCACTAGTCCAGGGAAGAGACACAATCAAACCCTTATTCTCCCAATGGCCTTAATAAGTCAGGTGTTCAGCATCTTTAATACACACTGCTGTCCACGCTGCAAAGACTTTCAGAAAGTGAAACACTAAGAGTGGGTGGATATTTCTGGAATCGATAATAATAGGAATAACAAGATGACCTAGAGAATGGTATTTCTTGTCAGATCTTACTTGTTCAAGCATTAACTGTGCTGCATAAAGGCTTCCCCTACAGAAAGTAGATCTGTAAGTTCTGTTAATCCTATAATTAAATGTTTAGGACTTGGGACTCTTCTTGTTGAATGGATTTGTTCCTGTTGTGTATGGTAATGTAAGGAAGTCAGACCTCCTGGAGAGTGAGGCTCCTGATTTCATGCTGTTTCCTATGAGACTGACTAGGAACAATGCAACGGTGGTGTCTTCTCTATCTCGGCCTCTAGATCATTATTCCAACTGTCTAATAATTAGCCTACTTGGGGGACTCCCATTTGACCTCTCTGAGGGAGGGACTGGGATGAGATAGGCTTGTGAACTGAAGGACTTAGTATAAGAGTGAGCTTACGGCCTCCAGATCGTGAGAATGAGGTCTTCTGTTTCCCCCAGAAGTACTAGTCCAAGCCTTTGCTGGGTCTGCTGAGTGTAAATCTAACATTCTTTCTGGCAGTGGTGATTTTTTTTTTTTAACATAAATGGGTTTAAATAAATTTATGAGAAATCACTAGAGATCCAATTAGAAATTAACTGGCCAACATGGAAGTACAGATTTAAATATTCCTCTCAGAAATGGAGGATTAAGATAAAAATAAGAACAATATAGAAGATTTGATCCACTTGCATATAGACAAGCTTGAGGTGTTGATTATCCATAGACTTTCACATCGGAATCATGTGTTTTATGCTCATGTGAAATACTCATAAATATGGAGGAGAAATTAAGCTCTAAAGAAGGACTTCTCAAATACTGAAGGACAAATGATAGAAAAACACCCTAACCACAGTACTTTAAAATTCAACAAAGCAAAAACGTACACATTTGTGTGGATCTCACACATTTAGAAGCTATTAAAGCCCTTGCAAATAATTCATCAAATCTGAAACTATAACGAAAAATTGCCAAATACTTCCAACAGGTACATGAAAACATTGTTACTGAAATATACAGATTATGTCTAAAATGGCAAGGGGGGGAAGACACAGCCTGGAAAACAGGTTACAAAACAGAAAGAAAAATTAACGAGAGCATATTTCAGAAAAAGCTAGAAAACACAAATCTGGATGATTCTAAAAATGCAAAGGTTTCCAAAAGCCTGGGTTCCTGGCATGTGTCACGATTCAACTACAGACCATCAATTAAAGACCTGAAAGTACATTAAAACTCCCTTCAGAGTTTCACAGAAAATGTGTACTCTCTCCTGGTCTCAAGCAGGAGTGCTCAAACTGGATGATTCTGGCTCAGGTTTCCTTTGAAATTGCATTGAAACTGTCAGTGTGACTAAGGCTGTCCTGTATGTATCTCCTACCATGTACTCTGATGACCTCACTGGGACTTTCTCACTGTCCTTGCCATGAGGGCCTCTCATGGGCATGTTTACATTACAGCATCTTGCTTTTCCCAGGGTGAGTATTCTAGAATAGAAAACCAGGTTCGAAGGTGGAAGCTACAGTGTCTTATGGTCTCATCTCTGGGTGATATATTGCCCCTCACCCCACCCCACCCTGCCATATGCTGTTTGTTACACATACTAAGAACAACGCAATGGGGACTATAGGAAGGTGGGAATCCCGGGAGAGCTGGGCCCTGGAGTGCCATGTAGGAGGCTGCTGAGCACAGGAGTCTCACATAATGGGTTTTAATTGCCTGTAATCTATACCATAGTTCAGAAGAGGTGAGAAAAAACAGTCCTAACTGGACAGAATCATTAGGTTTACATCTGAGATTGAAATAATGTTGAAATTCAAGGCTTAAGGATTGGGTTTCTTTACATGCAGAGTGAGATTTAAATACATTCTGTGTTTTACTTTCACTATGAACCCTGAAAATATCTATTTTCTCCCAAAATAATTTCAGTTCAGTAAGCCCCTTAACGTATTTTGCCAATCTACTCTTCCCATCACTTGAAAGTCTACATATCCTTGGAAGGAAATTTGATTTAAATGTTTTTGATTCCTTTACATAAAAATACTGAAACTCAAGTTACTAAGAGCCATTTCATGGCTAACAAATCCACCATTTTCATGTGAAAGTAGGGAGGTCTATTTTTCTCAAAAATATTAAATCATGCTTCACCAAAAGTCAATGAAATACTAACTCAGTAAGAGTTAAGTTTAACCACTCACAAATTAAAAAGTCTTGCTAACTATTCCAAACAATTATTTTGGGTTGGTTTAAAATATTGACTGGATCACCCCCACCCACCTCTCCACTTAGCTGAATTACACAATCACTTTCTGTATTGTAAACATGCAGACATAGCACTGTAAAACAAATGCACTGTATGGTGAAAAGTCCATTTCTTTCAGTATCTCTCAAAGGTTTGAAAAGGAAGCCCTGGTCTCCTGTTCCTTTTCCTTCCTCCATGCTAACTCGAGCACTGGAGCCAATTTCAAAGCACCTTTATAAAAAGAAGCTTTGCCACCTTGCTTGTAGATCCTACCCCTCCATTCACGGTTCTAGCAAACTCTCAGTCCCCTCCTTACTATCTGCTCTGGGCAGGCTCAGCAACAGTTCGTCAATGACCCTGCTGTTTCTTGAATGTGCCTTGTGCCTTCAGACTTGAAGCCTATGCCCAGGCTGTTTCCTCTGCCTCCAGTACCTTACCTTCTTCACTCCACAGGGTAATCCCATTAATTCTTCAATGCCATTTCCAATGTCACGTTTTCCTTGAGGGCTACATTCCTTATATACCTCCTCCATGGACACCAATAATTCTTCCAATTCAGTTGAAAAACTGTTGTTGTTTTTTTCAACAGAAGTTTGTTTAACTTTGGCTATTCCTACACCTCACTTTCCTAACTAGATCACAACTAATATAGTATTGACAAAGTACTACTGCCTGCTTCAACAGAGGTGACTCCTCTGATATAAGCTATAAGCCAAGAATGATAAAATGTACTTCAGAGGGACTTATAAATAATACAGAAGACATTATATTGACTCATTCTCTCTGACATGGAAGAAGTTCTTCATTCTTGCTCCCTTCCTGAATTTACTTTGTCCTAACAAACGAAGTTTACAGGTTAGGGAGATGGCTCAGTAGGTAAAGTGCTTGGCTTGCAAGCATAAGGACCTGGGTTCAATCCCCAGAAACCCTCCCTATCCCCATATACACACACACAAGCTGAGCATTCACCAGAATTTGGTGGTAAGATGCTATTGCTGAAGATACCACCCACTTTTGTCACAGTTTTAGTACTTGGCTAGTTTTAATAGTGCCAAGGAAGAAAGTCATCAGTAATCTTTCCTGGATTGTGAACCCTGTAAGGTACAGTACTGACCAGCTTGGCAAGCTGTGCCCATTGGTGTAGTAGTGGCATGAATTAAGTTATGATGATAACTGACCACTTTCTGACTCATGCTTCATTCAGTAAACCTAGTCAGATGTTGGTAGCTGGGAGGTCATAGGTCCTAAAAGAGAACCTACTTCTATTGTCTTAATAAATTGGCATGTGGTCAAATTGCCTTATAAATACTTAGATTTATAAGCATAGACCAGTGCTACTGCTAGCCTTCATCACTGAAGTGAAGTTGGAGATTTTGCCAGTCCTGCCAGGGCCTGCAGCCACTCAGACCCAAGTGAACACACAGAGACTTATATTACTTATAAACTGTATAGCCATGGCAGGCTTCTTGTTATCTAGTTCTTATATCTTAAATAACCCATTTCTATTAATGTATAAGTTGCCACGTGGCTTGTGGTTTACTGGTACTTCACATCTCACTTCTCATGGCAGAGGTGGCTGGCAGCATCTCCTGACTCAGCCTTCCACTTCCCAGCATTCTCCTTTCTATTTATCCTGCCTATACTATACTTCCTGCCTGGCTACTGGCCAATCAGCATTTTATTTATCAATCAATCAGAGTAACACCTTCACAGCCTACAGAAAGACATTCCCAGCACTGAAGCTTGTTGCTTCAAGTGTCAGTTAATGCAGAACTCATAACCAACTGAGGGGCTGAGAGTAAGAGACCGTAGAATGCTTGGCCATAAGCAGTTTCTCTGAACCATTCCCTCCAAGGCTAGGGGACACTGTAGAAGAGGAGTCAAAGAAGAGCTGGAGGATGGGGAAGCAAGTGGTACAAAGACAGCTTCTGGGCATGACATAGCGTCATATTCATGAGCTCACTGCAACTATGACAGCCTGCACAAGACCTGCTCAAGGTTGTTGAGGCCATCAGTACTATATCAGACAGAGGAGGGTGTATGAGGTCCCACCACTCTCTAGGGGACTATGGACAGTTGGTGGTGGTTGGGAGAAGGGGTGCCACTTTCTTCAGTGATGTAGCCCCTGATGAATTTCAGGCTCCAGTCCTCTTGGCCATTGCTCCTGGAAGCAACTCCAATTAAACTCCATGGATAACACACAAAAGGCACAAAAATAGGGAGAAAACTTGCTGGAAAGAAAGGTTCAGTGGAGGGAACAAGGGGATGGGCAATAGAGGGTTATGAGGGATGGAAATTACTAAAATGTGTTATGTACACTTATGAAACTGTCAAAGAATTAAAAAATTAATTTAAAAAAATCTGGATGTAGTGGTGAACAGTTGTAATTCTATCCCAGAGATATGGAGATAAGCAGGCCCTTGGGGGTCACTGGCCAGACAGTGGAGCCTACTTGGTGAGCTTCAGGCCAATGACAAATGCTGTCTCACACATAAAAGGTGGTTGGCTCCTGAGAAATGATATCCAAGGTTATCCTCTGAACTCCATGTGGTTAGTCATATACATGCATGCAAACATATATGTGTATCAGCACATACAGGAGCACAAACACACAAACACCCTTATGGATTTGGTGACTCATACCTATAATCCCAGCACTAGAGGGTAGAGCCAAGAGGATCTCAAATTTAAGATCAACACAGCCTACATAGAAACATGTGGTGATATTTTATCTGTGTCCCCCAATGAAATTTATCTGAAGGTCAGAGGAAAAAGCCAGCTACTATGTTAAACATAGAAGTCAGGCAATGGTAGCACATACCTTTAATTCTATCACTTGGGAGGCAGGGATCCGTCTGGATCTCCATGAGTTCAATGCCACACTGGGAACAGAGCCAGGCATGGTGGTACACACTTTAAATTTCAATACTAGTTAACCATGGAGGTCTGTAGAGACAGACAAGAAGTGACAGAACTTGGCAGAAGTGATGTAGCAGGACAGGAGAGCAAATGAGATAGCAGAACAGAAAGATATATAGGTGTGGGTATACAGGAAGTAGGGCTCTTTGGAGACTGAGGTGTTGGTGAGGTGAGGTTAGCTTGTGGGCTTTTCCTATTCCTCTGGTCTCTCAGGTTTTCACCCCTATATCTGGCTCCAAGTTTTTTTTATTAATAAGACCATTTAGCAATTCATCTACAGAGACACATTTTCTCAAAGACCAAAATAAAATAAAATATCCATTTCAAAGCTGCCATGGAATTCTGTTAGATATTCTTCCATCTATCCATTCAACTATCCATATGTTCTCCCATCCATCAATCCATCACTGTATTCATCCAACTAGCTGTCCATTAACTTATCTATTCATCTATTCATCTATCAAACCACACACTTTCTGGTCCAACTACCTACCCAGCAATCAATTCATCCATTTCTAGTGCCTCAGACCATTCATCCATCGTCAATATCTGATATTCAGTAGTCATTTGGTGGTGGTCACAAAAAGAAAACAGAAATTAAAGAATGAAGTGAAAATGAAAAAGGAAAAATTCATATGACATTTCATAAATTACCAACAGCAGATTGTCAGATTTTACCAGGGTTGTTAATCCTCCTGACACACACTTTGCTGGGAGGTAGTCAATTTGAAGGCAGGGACTTCTTTTATTATTATTATCTCCTGTCTCACTTAGGATTTATATTGCTGTAAAGAAATACTATGACCATGGCAACCCTTATAAAGGAAAATATTTAACTGAGGTGGCAGCTCACAGTTTCAGAAGTTTAGTCCATTATCATCATGCCAGGAAGCATGGCTGCTGGGAGTATGGCTGCAGGCAGGCAGACATGGTGCTAAAGAGGTAGCTGAGAGTTCTACATCTTGTACATTCAACAAAAAATGATCTGAGACACTGGGCAGGATCTTGAGCATGTATGAGATCTCAAATCTCACCTCCACAGTGACATACTTCCTCTACCAAGTCCACACTTCCTAATAATGCCACTCCTTCTAGGGCCCATTTTCTTTCAAATCACCTTATCTCCCCAATGAAGACTATCACAATTCTGTCTACATAATAGTTTGGCTATGACATTTATTGGCTTAATCTTTGGGGACATTTGGAATGATCAAGAAAAGCTACTGCCTCCTTTGCATTAACCTAGTGGCATCATGTGGTACAATTAAAACATGGGAGAATTACGAGTTATCTGAAGCTGATAAAAATAGAACTCATGGGCATAGACTTTTGTTTCTAAATCACTACTCTGCTCTCTACAAGGATCTATAGGCTGATCCCTAATTAGCTGGCCTATGGCACTTTAACCTTATCTATATCCATCTAATAGGCCATCTCCCTAAGAACCTATGCAGAAACTGGAGCGTGTGCTCCCATGGTCCATGGTGCTGTCCTCTGTGTTTCCATCTAACGCCATCCCTCCTCTCCCCTTTCCTCCTCATTTGCCGTGTGTACCACTCAGGGTTCTTCTGTTAAAGAGGGTGGGAGCTGGGGACAGGGACAGGGATAGAGAGTTGTTTTAAAGATTTGGCTCAACAGATTGTGGAATTGGGAAAGTGAGATTTCTAGGGGCAATTGGGTAGACCAGGGAAGAGCTGGTGAGGAAACCCAAGTGCAGGGGAAGTCTGCTGAGTTCCTTCTTTCTCTAAGGACTCGGTATATGTCCTTATCTAGTTAGAGAGGGCTCGCACACATTGTGAAGGGAAAATGTCCTTTCTCAAAATTTGCTGAGCTTTAAAGGTGAAGCTAATCTCAATAAGGCTTTATAGCAACATCGAGGCTGATCAGTGACTGAATGTTTGGGCAAGGTAACCTAGCCAGGGTGATACTTGAAAGCAACCCCTTCCTCTCTCGCCTTTATTATCCAGCTAAGAGATGCCTCTGCAGAAGAACTCCCAAATTTCTCACACAAACTTGGGGCCTCCTCTGGTGCTCTCTAATAACAAAGCACTGGCTACTGGGGCTCTCATCTGCCTCTCGTCCTGGACTCTAAGCATCCTAAGGACAAGGACTTTCCTTATTTTTAAAAATACATTAGTAATACCCTGAAAATAACTATAACTTTAGGTCTAGAGCTTTGAGATTAAAGGGGAAAGTTTTTCCAAAATAAGAAAAGTATTTTTAGAGCTACTTCATGCATCTGCCCATTTAACCATCCACATCTATCAACCCATCCATCCAATTTGTATCTTCAGAACCAAGCCATTGCTGGGAAGTGGAAGGCTAAGGAAGAAGACGCTGCCAGCTGCTGACATGAATATCAACATGTAAGATACTGGTAAGCCACAAGCCATGTGGCAAGGTATAGATTTATTGGGTTAATTTAATATATAAGAGCAGTTAGCAAGAAGCCTGCCACGGCCATACAGTTTATAAAGTAATATAAGTCTCTGTGTGTTTACTTGGTTGGGTCTGAGCAGCTGTGGGGCTGGCAGGTGAGAGAGATTTGTCCTGACTGTGGGCCAGGGAGGACCAGGAAAACTCTAGCTACAAGGATCACCTGAGACAATGGACTTGAGCCATGAGATCAGCCTGGCCTATATAGTGAATCTCCACCTAATAAAATAAAATAAATTGATATATGTGTGTGGTGTGATACACACACACACACACACACACACACACACACACACACACACACACGTGCACAATGGCTGGAACACACGTTTTCTTGTGGCCGAGATTGTATTATGAAGGCTCTCATTGAAACCTTCAGATCTCTCCCTGCTCCCATCTGTAGTGTGGGTTGTTTGCTTCATAGAGCTGAGTCTTTGTGTCGACTTGACTAGCATCTCCTTTTAATCTAATAGTCTACTGATCTGAAATAAATTAACAAATAGGTGGTTTCTTTTGTTTACAAAAGATAAAAAGATGCATAGGCATATAGAAACAGTCACAGATTTATAGAGGCTGAGAGGGAGACCCCAGTTCTAAGGGTATTTCACCAGATTTGTGGGTGAATTTGGGACACACACTTTCTGCAAGGCAGGCACTAAAGGGAAGGCTTCGCACACATTGCCTCATTTGCATGGCCTATCCATCCTGTGAGCTCTAAAGTATCAGAGTCTCTAAAAGATGAGAAAACTGAGGATCTCATGAGCCCACTCACAGGCCACAGTGATTTCAAAGCCCACCCTTTGAATAGCTGCCCTTGATGCCACCTCCTGAAAAACATCTCTGAGCACTGCAAGAGGCCAAGGAACTTTCACCCGATGCCGTATGTCTCCTCTTTCTTTCTACCCACAAGCTTCTACCCACCAGACTGCAGAAAACCTGCAAGCATTTGTCCTTCTTTTCTATTCGGAGCAGGATGTAGACACAATAAATGTTCAAGAAGTGTGGCCACTGTTAGTGGTTCTATGCCAAGGGCATTTTGCATCAGAAGGTCCCCAGTGTAAGCAGTCGAAGGAAGGTCAGTAGATAGAACCCAGACCTTCAGAGAAAGCAAGAAGGGCTCTTTTGTGGATCCTTTTAGGGATGTAGCACATCGTGTAAACATTCATGAGTAGCTTGGAAAAACTAGAAATCATTAGTCTTCACTGGGGACAGAGGGAGACCTGAGCAAGGGATGTGGGGAGCCTTCTTTCTTAAATCAAATGAGAAAGATCTAAATGAAAGTGTATGGCCAGCCCCTGAGGATCGTGCCTCTCTAAGCACTGTAAAAGACGTTTTCAGCAAGTCCTGAGACAGACAAGGGCCCAATGCTAAGGTATAACTCTACCCCCCTCCCCTGTCCCACCACTAATAAAGGCGATATGAAACAGAGGTCCTCAGAGAGCACACACCCAAGTGGGCTTCGTGTTCCGGCA
The DNA here is from genome assembly GCF_903995425.1 of Onychomys torridus. NCBI lineage: Eukaryota > Metazoa > Chordata > Mammalia > Rodentia > Cricetidae > Onychomys > Onychomys torridus. The sequence goes on along the minus strand of NC_050447.1, from coordinate 126,501,078 downwards.
ACTGTTACAAGGCAGGCCAAGGCCACGTCAAGTCCAATTAGTGTCAATGAGGACCATCTGTGTTTAGGCAGCCATGTTACTTAATGCAAACATTTCATAATTACAGCTTCTTGCACACACGGTGTGTTATGAGATGTGGTGTCCCGGTGTGAATCATAGTCACATTTTTCAGAGTCGTCAGCAGGCTTGGTCTGGCTAGGAGGCAGCTTGCCGACCTAAGAGCATTCTCTGAAATATTGAATTAAGCACAGTCCAGCTTTTTTCTCTTATCTGTGAAATCTTGTGGTTTGGGTTTGACTGTTTTTATAAAATGAAATATATAAAATATATAAAATGCAAATAAAGTTGAGGTTAGAGTGGTGTGTTTCTCTCTCTCCCTTTCCTGGAGACATCTGTTTTTCCTCCTCCCTTTTCTCTTCAGTGTTTTAAGCTGAAGTATAAAGGTTCAATTGTCAAACAGTCTGAAAGACTCCAGGTCTAACTAGTTTTTCACTATTAAAAAGCAAATCAGTTTATAAGGACTGAACTGGCCTGGGGATACTTTCTCATTTCTCCAGCACCGAGCAACTTATATTGGCTTCAGAGTCTCAAGATATTCAATAACCCTAGGCTCAAAGTTGAAGATAGTTTGAAATCCTTACAGTATATTCAATGAGCCCTCATAGGTTTAACAGCATGGATTGAGATGATAAGGCTATATGACTGTGTCAATCGACCTTAACAGCCGTCGTCTGAATGGACTTCCACAAGTTGGAGAGAGAGAGAGAGAGACAGAGAGAGAGAGAGAGAGAGAGGGAGAGAGAGAGAGAGGGGGGGGAGAGAGAGAGAGAGGGAGAGAGAGAGAGAGAGAGAGAGAGAGAGAGAGAGAGAGAGAGCGAGCGAACGTGTCAGATGAGAATGACCAGCTCAGGGACAGCCGAGCCTTAGGCCCCTCCCAAACTCATCAGCGGTTGAAAAGATGAAGACTCAACTCAAAGGAGTGAAAATAAACAGATAGAGCTGAATGTGAAGCCACACGCCTTTGACCCCAGCACTCAGGAGGCACAGGTAGGCATATTTCTGAGTTTGAGGCCAGCCTGGTTTACAGAGCAAGTTTTAGGACAGCCACAGCTACATAGAGAAATCTTGTCTCAAAAAACAAAACAAAACAAAACAAAACAAAACAAAAACTAGATAGATAGATAGATAGATAGATAGATAGATAGATAGGGGACAGGTACTTGGAAGGTGGATGGATGGATAGATAGATAGATAGATAGATACATACATACATACATACATACATACATACATACATACATACATAATGGAGTAATATAGGCCTATTTTGCCCTGGTCCTCCTACTGAGTACTATAAACCTTGGAAGAAGCAAATTAAATGAGTGTGTCAGATAATCTTGTACATCAGCTTGGCTAGGACATGGTACCTAGATATTTTGTCAGAAACCATCCTATATATGTCTAAGAGGTTGTTTAGGGACTGGATTAACACTTTAAATTGATTTTGAGTAAAGCTGATTTCTCTCCTTGGTATTCAAGGGTCTCGTCCAATCAGTTGAAGGCTTCGAGAGACCAAGGCTGAGGTCTCTGAGCACCCAGGTAGCCTTACTGAGGAAACCCTTTCTGCCCCTCTGGTGGCCATAGCAGGGAGTAATGAGAGGCCCAGAGGTACCTGAGAAAGCAAGATTAAAACTGAACAGCATGGCTTGACCGTCGAACTAGAACCATGGCTGTGAAAGCAAAGGAGAGATGCACACACCAAAACAAAACAACCATCTGCTAAAACATGTTTTCAGTAGGGCTTGAAACCTCTTAGCATTGTATACAAACTTCTGGGGATATAATTTTTCAAAATCACCTGTCATAGCAAGAACCACAAAAATCACAACTTGAATGCAGAAGAACGATCGACCGATGCCAGTTCCAAGAGGAACCAGATGTTGATGGGGGTTTTTAAGGAACTGCTGTAAAAGTGCCATGATCACAAACTCTTAAAAACATATGAAAAAATTTAAAACATCAGTTAAAAAAATAGAAGTTATGGAAAAGAACCAAATGTAAACTGTAGAGTGGAAAAATACAATACCAAATAAAAACACCCCAAATGTTATTAGAACGGTGATGCCAAGGACTAGGGTCATTAAACTTGAAAACAGAATAATAAAATTCACTCAATCTAAATGGGAAGAGAAAGTAGACTTAGAGGAAGAGAGAGAGGGAGGGAGAGAGCCATATGGTGGCTCACAGCTCTCATCTCAACCCTGGGGATGCTGAGGAAGGAGAATTACCCTATGGTCTGGGCAAGCCTGGGCTACATAGTGAGCTCCTAACTCAAAAACAAACAGGAGAAAAAGAAGGAAAATAAAAACGAACTCTCAGCAACTTACAGGACAACGATGAAAAATCCATTATTTATCTCACTGGAATTCTAAAAGGGAATGTGTCATAAAAAATAATAAAACAGAGGGAAATTTCCTAGTCTATAGAAATATACACATCTGATCAGAATTGCTGAGCAAACATTAACAAGATAAAATTAAGTAAAGCCACAGGATACAACATAATGAGATTCTGAAACATCATGTATGGTGGCCCATGCCTGTAATCCTAACACCAGAGATGCCACAACAGGAACACTGCTGTGAGTTTGAGGCTAGCTGGGCTGTGTGACTCCAAGCCAAACTGGGCTACAGAATGAGACCCTGTCTCAACAAAACAAACAAGCAGGAGAGAGAGAGAGAGAGAGAGAGAGAGAGAGAGAGAGAGAGAGAGAGAGCTGGGTGTGGTCCCCACAGCAGTGTGGTGGCACACATCTTTAATTCTAGCTCTGGGGAGGCGGAGGCAGGCAGATTTCCGTGAGTTTGAAGTTGGTGTGATCTACATATTGAGTTCCAGGACAGCCAGAGCTACATAGTTGTAAGCATTACAGCTTGGATGGAAAGGTATCCTGGCAGTCAGGAGCCAACGAATACCACAAAGTCACACCACACAACAAACCTCACACAATGGGAGGGAAAAAAGCAGGAGGGTGGCTGCCTCTGCTTGGGCGAGAAACAGCAGTAAACTGAACAGGATTCAAGGCTTCTACAGAGTTTCTTGGGAAGGGGGTGGAACTTTTTAGGGTGGAAATTGGTGGGATTTCATGTCCAGAGATTAGGCTTTTTACTCTGTAGCAGGGGCACAGGAGTCCAAAAGTTAGAGCAGTTAGAGTAATCTGTGGGTGGAACCTGGCAGTTAGAAGTCCTTGAGGGAGGGTCCTGGCTACTCATATGGCTCAAGGGGCTTACAACAGTGAGACTCTGTCTCAAAAAAAACAAAACAAAACCAGAAACAGTGCCTGGTTTATAGGAACACACCACCAAGTGAGGGCCTGAAGAACTCAGATCTGAAGCCACAGAGGACAGAAAAAGAAGTGTTACAATACAGTTAGTACTTCCCATCTGTAAGCTCTATATCCTTAAATTCAATCAGAGAAGTACTAGACAATACAGCAATACAGGCTGCCTCCGTGCTGAATACTGATGACAGATTGTGTCATTGTTCTCCCCAAACAACATGGTGTAATAACCGTTTACACAGCAAGACATTGTTGTAGCGTTATGTGTAATCTAGCAATAATTCACAGGGTATGGTCAATGTGTGTGGTTACATGGAAACATCTTTCTGTTTTATACAAGGGACTGAACTTCTTCTGAAGAAAACCAGAAGCGACTTCTCCTACCATGTAGACTGGCTGAAGAGAACTCTTCAAACAGAAAGTGTGACTAGATCTGGGAGACGGAGCAAGACAATAGATGCCCCACCCCGCAAAAGCACACTGTCAAGACTTCCAGGGGACTACATGGATGAGGACACTCAAAGGGCCCTAATTACTGTCTCAGGATTCTTTTATGGAGTCCAAGAGAAGGTGGAGTTTAGTTACTGGAGATATGATTTGGGTGGTTCCCTATTTTGATTGACTAGCTTGCTCACTGCACAAGTCTCTTTCAATAACGCATCCGAAATGCCCTTGTAGGGAGTCTCTCAAACTGCAGTAAATGCATCTCTGCAAATAGAAAGGGGACGCAAAAAATTAAATAAATAAAAATAAAAATAAGTAAAGAAAAGAAAAGAAAGAAAGAGGATGCCACTGAAGGAGGCACGTCAGAGAAGAATTTAGTTTTCCCTGTGCTGCTTATATTTCCAAGGAAAAATTCAGTTTCTTCTGTAACTTAAAAAGTATTAAAAAGGCCGGGCAATGGTGGTGGCACCTTTAATCCCAGCACTTGGGAGGCAGAGCCAGACAGATCTCTGTGAGTTCGAGGCCAATCTGGTGTACAGAGTGAGATCCAGGACAGGAACCAAAACTACACACACACAAAAAAAACCCTGTCTCGAAAAAACAAAAACAAAGTCAAAAACAAAAACAAAAAGAAATTATTACAGGGAAAAGCAAATTTTATTCACTGACTTTGGCTTTGCTTAGTGTGACAGACTCAGCCATGACCTAACATGCCCATTTTGGTCTCTGGAGCCTGTGACTGTTACTTCATTAGTAAAAAGACACTGCAGATGTGGTCATGTCCAGTATATCAGGTCGAAGATTGTCCTGGATTATGTGGGTGGACCTGAGACACAGTCATGGGTGTCCTCATAAGAGGGAGACAATGGTTTGACTCTGAAAGGCAGTGGAGATGAATAAAGTGCTGAGCTGACCGTGACGGGTCAAGAGCCTCCAGATGCTGAAGACAGGACACACATGCTGCCCCAGCCTCCTTCCTACGGGGTTGCTGCCCATCTTGGTTTGGGCTAAGTGGACCAGCTTCCAGGCTGAAAAACAGGAAGTGAAGAGTGGCGCTGCTTTACACAGCTGGCCCTGTGATCATTTGCTGTAACGACTTAAGGTAGGAACCCAGTACAATACGGTGCTCCCACCTCGGGCGTAGGATCTTCCTGTACAGCCCAGGCTGGTCTCAAACTTGGGAATCTTCCTCTCAAGTAGCTGGGGTTCCAGGCGTGCACCACCAGAGCCGGCTCAAACACAATGTTCCTTAACTTTCCTGAGCCTGTGTTTGTTCCTCTGAAGCCCAGGGACAGTTTGAGTGGAAACAGCCCTCAGAGGCTGGGGTGTTTGGTCCCCAGGGGGTGGTGCTGTCTCGGGAGGTTATGGACCCTTTCGGAGGTGGAACTTTACAGGAGGAAGACTGTCACCCACTGGGAGTGGATTTTGAGGGTCTGTAGCCTCACCCCACTTCCTACTCACTCTCCTGGCTTCCTGTGGGAGAAAGAGGTGATCCCACCACCAAGCCATGCCTTCCCACGACAACCACACCAGACTCTATCCCTTTGTAAACCAAACTCTTTCTTCCTTATGTCTTTTTTTTTTACATCTTGTGGTAGTTCGAATGTAATTGGCCTTCACAATCCCATAATCTCATAGGGAGTGACACTATTAGGAGGTGTGGCTTTATTGGAGTGGGTGTGGCCTTGTTGGAGGAAGTGTGTCACTGTGGGGGGCAAGCCTTGAGACTTCCTGTACTCAGGACACACCCAGTGACTCAGTAGACTTCCTGTTGCCTGAAAGATGTAGCAGTCTCAGCTCCAGCACCACCTCTGCCTGAGTGCGCATGCTCCCCACAATGATAATAACTGACTTCTGAAACTGTGAGCAAGCCCCGCAAGCCCCTCAATTAAATGTTTTCTTTCTAAGAGTTGCTGTGCTCATGGTGTAACTAAGACACATCCCAACCATAGTTTCCCCTCACTGCGCTCCCCACAGCCCCCCCCCCACCCCGTCCCCATCCACCTAGCAGCCACATGGCGACCAACAGTTGTCTGTAACTCCAGTAGCAAGGGATCCAGCACCCTCTTGTGACCTCCAAGGGTCACAAATGTGACCCACATACAGACATGTAAATGAGACACACACACAAAATAGTAAAATAATTTTTTAAACACAAGTGGATTTCATTGGGCTGATGAGATGGCTCAGTGGGCAAGGACACTTGCCTCCAAGTCTGATGACCCACTTAGATTCTATCCCAAGAGTCCACAGGGTGAAACAACAGAATCCACTCCCACAAGTGTCCTCCAATCTCCACAAGTGTCTGTGGCTGGCGTGTACACACACACACACACACACACACACACACACACACACACACACACACACCACACCACACCACTACCACCACCACCAATCAATAAATATAATAAAATTTTAATTGATTTCTTTTCAATTTCAAAGATAAGGGTTGGAGTCAGAATAGAACCCACAGTTTGTTTGCACCACAAGTTGGTGTTGCGCTACTGTAAACACTGATGACATAGAGATAGGAGCCTCCTCAAGCCCAGGTGAAGTGTGAAAGTCTCCAGGGCAGTCATTTGTCTCTTGTGATCTGAGCTGCAGACAGAGGAATGGGTGGAGTTGTGAAGGTCCCTGGGGAGATAAGGGAAGGCGAAGAAGAGCCAATCAGGCAGTCTCCTCACTTCTTCTGTGACTTATTTTTCCCCATAACAGCAAAACCAATTTCCTATGTACTAAGCTGATTTTTTTTTTTAGGGGAGTGGCTCATATTTCATAAGCTCCCCTGGTGGAACCCTGACTGAATTTATGTAAAGATTCAGCCTCTGGCTGAGGAGAAAGTGACCGTTAACACTATTCCATCTAGGTCAGCATTAAGCCCGCCAGATGTGAATGCTGCTCCTCCTGTGAGGAGCCTGAAACCCCAGTTCCTCTTCCTGTCTGGCACTATGTGCTTGCTGTCCCTTGAAGGGTTATTTAGAGACATAGCTGACATTTTGAATCACTGTCTCCTTTGGGTAGTTATATGTGTAAAATTGAACTTCCCAGAACCACAGACACCTACCTGGCTTTTTACCTAATGGGATTCCCACTTTGTCTGCCTGCCTGCCTGCCCGTCTGTCTGTCTGTCTGTCTGTCTGTCTCTGTCTCTGTCTCTCTCTGTCTCTCTCTGTCTGTCTCTCTCTCTGTCTCTCGGTCTCTGTCTGTGTGTGTGTGTGTGTGTGTGTGTGTGTGTGTGAACACACCTGCATGTACACCTGCATGGAGGCCAGAGGTTGGCCTTGGGTCTCTACCTTATTTTACTGAGATATGATCTCACTAAACCTGGAGCTCTCACTGTTTTGTCTAGACTAGGAGTCCAGTAGCACCCATGCTCCTCTGGCCTCTGCCGCTTCACCATGCTGAGATTCTAGGAGCATTTTTCGGCTTTCAGTGTGCATTCTGAGACTTCAAACTCAGGTCTTCACACTTGTGCAGTAAACCCTTCACTGACTCAACCATCAACTCTATTTGAACAAAAGTTGTTCCCCCAGAAATGAGACCCAACTCCTCAAAGAGACTCTCTGAGGGCTGCCCACTTAGAGGCTGACTGTAGGGTTATCCTCACATCCGTGCAATACTGGGACAGGAGTGTGTCCTGTTTGGCTAGCGGACATGCCTGTGCTCATTTTAGAGCTGCTGCTTCCCTGCCTGGAGCAGGAGGATTGCTGTGTCAGATCGAAAATGCTGCTGCTTTTGAAAATTCATAAGGGGGGGGGGGGTGAATACGATAAAGATGTACATTATATGCATGCATGAGATTACCAAAGAATGACTAATCCTACTTACGTGTAACTTACAGAGAGAAAAGTATAACTCCATAAAATTTTTTAGATTGATCCTCTCGGTTTATAGCTACCTAAGACAAGAAATAGAATATTCCCAACTCGTGGGTTTTCCCTTCCCCTCCCTACCCACATCCGGAATCCTATGCTTCTCCTATCCTCCCTGACTTCTGAGATTTTTGTTTGTGTGTTTTGCATTGTTTTGTTTTAAGATAGCATTTCACTATGTAGCTCCAGCTGGCCTTGAACTTGCTATGTAGACCTTGTGGGCCTCAAACTCACAGAGACCCTCCTGCCTCAGCCTCCGAACTTCTGACCCCATACATCTGCCTTATAATTATTATATTTTTTTGAAGCTTTGTGTCTGGCTCAAACACCATCTACAGGCCTCTACTTGCTGATTTAGCTGGCCATGCCTGGTGTCCCTCTCCCAAATGCCATAAAACCAGGTTGCCTTCATCTTAATTTAATTCCTGCCAATGTGGTGCATAAAAATGACTCATTTATGGTACTTTGGGCCTGTGCTTATCTAATTAATGAGATGAAATTGTAAGTGGTGTGTTTCACAACCATTCAGCTGTCTTTGAGAGTCGCCTGTCCATGTTCTTTGCCTGACATGACTCATTTAGAAGCATGCTGTGTAGCTAGCTGTGTGCATTGACTTAAATCCTTCACTTCTCTGCTCTCATTTTTTTCTGCTCATTGTCCCTGGCAGTCTTGTGGCAGCTGCATTGTGCTGTGGATTAAACTGTGTTCTCAAATTCATGTGTTGCAATCTCAAGCTGTCAATGTGGCTAAATTTGGGGACTAAGGTCTTTAAGGGATAATTAAGACTACATGAGGTCCTAAGAGTAGAGTCCTACCAGACTGGGGTTGTCATATAAGTATCCCTGTGTAAGGACAAAAGAAGGAGGTATCCCTCCCTGTACAAGCTGGAAGAGCATCCCCATCAGAGTCTGACTGTGCTGGTACCCCGGTCTTGGGCTTCTAGCCTGTGAATGGTTTGACATGTCATCCTGGAACAGCTAAGACACACACTGGATCTGTCTAAATCTTGACTTCTTGTCTAGAACTTTCTCTTGAATTTGGCATTTCTCTATCCTGCTGTCTCTGGACTTTGTGCCCTGATATCTAAAAGACACTTCAAGCCTGAGCTGTCCCAGATGGAGTCCAGTTTTTTCCCACCACACCTGCTCTATTCACAGCTTTGTCTGTCTACCCATGAGCTCTGACTGCACAAGCAAACATCACCTGAAGGCACTATTCGCCGGACATGCTCTTGGTGATACCTTGGACCATCTTTAGATTCCAGCCATTCCAGCCACTGGCATCACCTGATACCACCTTCCATCCTTTCGTGCCTGGAAACCTACATGAGCCTCTCTGAGCCTATTTTAGGTGATCTATAACATGCTCTTGAATTACAGCAGACTGTTCCCCTCCAGACAAATATGATCTTGTCTTTCCATATCTCAAAATGCTCTAATGGCCCCCGTCTCTTTCAGAGTAAAACCAAGGACCTTGCCTGATCTCTCTTGCTCCTATCACCTCTCTGGCTTCGTTGTTGGCTAACTCATCTCCACCCACAGATACTGTCTCCTATGCCTTGAAGAAGCCTGTTCAGTCTTAGGGAGTTTGCAGAGGCTGCTCCTCATAACCCAGAGCATCCTTGTCTGAATTACCAATATGTCTCCCTCCTCCACCTCTTCAGGGTTTGCATCTCTGTCACCTTCTCATGTAACCCACATGGACCAGAGTGTAAACTGAGGCAGAGTTTTTCTGTCCTCACCACCCAGTTCCAAATAAACACACAAAAGCTTTTATTAATTACAGAATGCTCGGCTGATAGCTCAGACTTATTACTAACTAGCTCTTACATTTAAATTAACCCATTTCTATTTTGTGGTCTGTGTCTTTTCCGGTGCTCTGACATCTTGCTTCTTGGGCAGCTGGATCACATCTCTCTCAACTCCTCCCCTCTTCATCCCAGCCTTCAGTCTTATCCTGCCTTGTCATAGGCCAAACAGCTTTATTATTAATATATGAAAGTAATACATATTCGCAGCATACAGAAGGGTATTCTAACAGCAGCAGAGCACATAAGACTCCAAACCATCTTCTTCAGCCCCCGCTCCTTTTCTGCTCTATACTCACTATAATCCTTGCCTTCTGCAAATTGCACAGTTTCTCACCTCTTAACAAGCTATAGAGCTGTTCACTGTAGCTCCAAGTCTCTAACAGTGCTTGATGTTATTGATTCAATGAACAAATGAAAGAATACACTTAAATACATTGCCAAATTGATCAGTCATTTTTTAAAAGTTTCTGTGTTTATAATCATACCTAGAAATTCCCACACAATATGTATGTGAAATTGAGAAGTCCACCATATATCCTTCCAGGGTACAGCTGTATTTGCTACATTTAGAATTTTAGCTGGGTGGTGGTGGCACACACCTTTAATCCCAGCACTCGGGAAGCAGAGGCAGGCAAATCTCTATGAGTTTGAGGCCAGCCTGGTCTACAGAGTGAGTTCCAGGCCAGCCAAGGCTACACAGAGAAACTCTGTCTGGAAAAATAAAATAAAATAAAATAGAAAAGAATAGAATTTTAATCTTTTTGATATTTATGGTGGGAAGTCTGTCTTCCAGTTTCTTTTCCTTTTACTGATTCAAGCCTAATGTTTTATTTGCTCACTTTTGAGAAAGACTCTCATACTATAGCCCAGGCTGGCCTGGAATTCACAACCTCCTGACTTCTCTGCTTCTCAAGTTTGGAATTTAGACATGTATCACCTTACTTTGAATTGTTTACTATTGTTCTGTTTTGTTTTGGTGTATGTGTGTGTGTGCTGTTTTTGTTGTTTGTTTGTTTTTGGTTTCTTGAGAAAGGGTTTCTCTGTGTAGCCCTAGCTGGCCGAAACTCACTTTGTAGACCAGGCTGGCCTCAAACTCACAAAGCTCCACCTGCCTCTGCCTCCTGAGTGCTGGGATTAAAGGCTGTGACACCACACCTGGCCCTTGAGTTGTTTTTTATCCTTCATTTTTATTCTATTTAACAGTTTCTGGATGTCATATTAATGCCACAGGTGACCTGATTACCTTCTAGTAAAGCAGTTAAACTATTTTAATTATATTAAAAGCATATAGCCCTTTATAAAACGAACTGTAACTTGTAGAATGTGTCTCATTATTCTCTTTATTTCACTTTTTAAAGAATGTCCTTTCAGATTGATCAATCTGCTGCCTGCTTTTCTTTCCCACCTAACTGCTTTGGCGAGTCCTCCAGTGCTCTGAGCTCCTCTGTGGGCTCTTGACGGTTTGGAGTGGGAGACAGTGCTAATTCCCTTCATTCAGGAATCTGAGAGGTCTTTTCTGAGTTCAGTGGCGACTGCATCCCCTAAGGTTTGTCCTCATTACTGTCTAATGGTCCATGATTGCCGTTTTCATTTCCATTGTTTCCAAAACTTATTTAGATTAATGCTTTTTTTATGTTCCATAAATGTGCTTATTGTTACTTGAACTTCACTATATCATCCCTAATATCTATTATTATAGTCAAAGGATGTGCTATAAATTTTAAAATTTTGAAAGTTTTTTTTTTTTTTCCCCTGAGTGTTTTCTTCATAGAGAATGGCCATTTTATGAAAATAACCCAAAGAAAGTTGGGAAGAATGCATTTTATTTATTTATTTATTTATTTTGGTTTAGAAGAACAAGGTCTAAGATGTACCCATTAAACAGAGCTGGACCATGATTCTACCCACTCTATTGCATCTCATCATTTATGCTTGAGTCTCCAGGAGATGAGGGAGAATATGACTAATGATGTAAAAGCATTCTGGCATTGCTTGAAACGTTGGAATAAATTCATCTCTACCTAACTTGTCAAAATTCAGACAGTCTGATCTCTGAACTTGCCCTGTCTGCTGTTTCTTTGCCTTTCATAGTCTCTGAGGACTCATTTGAAAGCATACACTCACTGGTTTTGCCTAGCTGAGACTGTTGGTGGGCTGCTTCTCACCCAGTTCACCTTTGACTTGATATCGTGGATCCTTCTCTGATGCATGAGGCTGAAGCTTGGTCATGTCCTCAAGGGGCCAGTGTTAGCCTTAAGTGTAGCTGGAGTTTTCTCCAGTCCCATTTGGGCCTGAGGTCAGGACAAATCTCTCTCACCCGCCAGTCCTACAGCCACTTGGACCCAAGTAAACACACAGAGACTTATATTACTTATAAACTGTATGGCTGTGGCAGGCTTCTTGTTATCTAGTTCTTATATCTTAAATTATCCATTTCTATTCATCTATAAGTTGTCATGTGGCTGTTGGCTTACCGGTACTTTTACATCGCACTTCCTCTGTGTCTGGCTGGCGACTCCTGACTCTGCCTTCCACTTCCCAGAATTCTCCTCTCTCCTTATCCCGCCTACACTTTACTTCCTGCCTAGCTACTTGCCAATCAGTGTTTTATTTATCAATCGATCAGAGCACACATTCACAGCATCCCCAGCACTAAAGCCTTCTCCTTTTCCTGTGTCTAGTCACTTCTTTTTTACCTGCATCTCTCTGTCAAGGCACACAGAGCTTCTAGTCATCCATCTGCCATGTTTACCAGCAATTCACATAGTATGCTAGATTCATTCATGGAGATCTGAGTTTCCCCAAAGTTCAGAGGGTCACACTAAATTATTGAAGTAATATGAGTGGGTTTTCAGGAATTGTCGAATAAATATCGGTCACAGTTTTTGGAAAACAGGAAACTTTGTAGGAAGTGTAATGGACAAGCCTTCCCAAGATTAATTAAGTGCATCAAAGGAAGCTCAGAGAACTTGACAACTTTGCTGTAATTCCTCAGGCTCAGTCTTCACAAGAAACCCTGGTGGTCAGGTAGTATGGCATCAAAGACTCTAGAGACTAACTGTCCACATTTTAATCCCTTCTTGCTGTCCAGGTACTTCAAAAAAGTTACTAAAGGTCCAGGACATCAAATTCCTCATTTGTGGTATGGCTTGATGACACTTTCTTTTTGAGGCTGAGTACAATTATCTGAGTACTTAATGACTATAAGAATGTATTCACTATGATGGTGGCCACAGTTGGATTGTGTATGCAGGAAGCTTTGGGTTTGGAATTCAGAGGATTGGGAGTGGCACTGTTGATTGCTTGAGGCAATTCCAAGTTTATTGCACAATTCTAAGAAGGAAAAATGAATGGAAGAATGGAAGGAAGGAAGAAAAGAAGGAAGGAAGGAAAAAAGAAGGAAGAAAATATGGAGGAAAAAGAAAGGGAGAAAAGAAAAGAAGGAAGGAAGGGAGGGGACAGAGAGAAGGAGGGAGGGAAGGAGGGATGAAGGAAGGAAGAAAAGAAGGAAGCTTTTTACGTTGTTAGGGAAAAAACATCCTCTACTAAACAGAACCAACTACCTAGTCATTATGTCCACCTTGTTTTGAAAGGTCAGTGGGATTAAAGAGCAAATTACAGGAGCACAAGGTGAGGCAGCCTCCATTGTTACCAGGACTGAGTCACGGCCCCTGAACAACTTTTAAGAACCGGCATGATTTTGTGTTTGCTCCACTGGGGAAGATTTTAATGTCTCCAGCATAATTAAGCACAGGGATTAGCACCAGTACATTCAAATCTAACAAGTGATTCAGGTTCAAGATACACAGAGATAGATGACAGAAATGCCAGGCTCTGCTCTTCAGCCTCCCTTCCCCACTCACCCCACTGGGTCTGCTACCCCAACAAGGCAGAATGGCCTTGGCTTATAGTAAGTGAATTGGGGCAGTTAATGAGGTAATTGCCGGCTAAGTATATTCCTCGAGAATCGGAGATAAAAAGTTTCCCAGCATTCTTTTCCTATGTACCCTTTTTTCTTTTCTATTTTTTTATTAAGATCTTATTAGTTTGCAAACCAGCTAATTACAGTTCCTCCAGGCTAAATAACTTTGCAGTTGGCGCTGTAATAGTGGTTAGGGCTGAGAGACCAGGTTCTGGCTTTTTTCTCTCTCTCTGCCTATTACACACATTGTTTTAGGTAATTAACATCCACTTTGCAGGGGCAGCTCTGACGCCTCGCTGTCTGAACGGTGTCTGGCTGACAGCCTTCGAGACAGCCCTGCTGAACTTCTTGCAAAATCATATGATATTATTATATAATTCACCCCTGATGAAAGCTCAAGAGGGAATTTGCAAACATCACTATGTGTGAGCTTTTGGATACACACACACACACACACACACACACACACACACACACACACACACACGCATGCACACGGTGGCCTTTTGGGGTAATGCTTTCTTCCGGGAAGGCAGAGACTGGTATCTGGAGCAAAGGTAAGAGCACTGGGTTTGAATCCCGGCAGTGCGTCTCCAGTTCAGATAAAAAACTTCTGGGGAATCTTTGATCATTTAATAAGTTTCCAGCCTTATTTGACTGGCAGACTTGTGTTGTCTTTTCACCAAACTAACCTCCTCTTCTCGAGTTGATGAAACTTAGCAGGGATATTTCCAAAGCCCTCAGGCACTCTTCGGAGGCTTTTCTCCTTCTTTTAATCACCACTGTGATTCAGAATCTAAAACTTCCAGCCATAGTTTCCTGGGTCCAAGGAAGACCTGCTGGGTTGTCATATGTCTGTCCTGTGTCACTCACTGCTCTTAACTCACGTTCCCCTCTCTGTGTCTCTGTTCCATGTCCTCTTACAAGACTGACATGCTGAACACTGCTCCAGGTTTACGGCATGTGGAGTATTTGATCGCGGGTCTTTCCCCAAATCAATCAGCAACTGCATTTTGAAAGTACTTCTGAAATCCCTTGCAGTTGGTTGGCATTCAGTAATGGCTGAGCCCCACCCTCTAAAGAAATTACCTGCCTCAGCCCCGCGGTGGTGGCGCACGCCTTTGGTCCCAGCACTCAGGAGGCAGAGGCAGGCGGATCTTTGTGAGTTCGAGGCCAGCCTGGGCTACCAAGTGAGTTCCAGGAAAGGCACAAAGCTACACAGGGAAACCCTGTCTCGAAAGCCAAAAAAAAAAAAAAAAAAAAAAAAGAAAAGGAAAGGAAAAGAAAGAAAGAAATTACCTGCTTCACAGTTTCTGTTCATTTAAAAACATCCTCTCCAACAGGAACTCCATGATGTATGGCCAGCATCACGTGACCAGAACCAGTCTCACACTCAGTATTTCTTGCATGTGTGACATGCAGAAGCTTCATTGACAATTCAATATGTCTTCTTTCCTCTTGAGTTGGGGAAAGCTGGCAAGCTGGTTAATCCGAAGTGACATGGATGACTCTCTCATCTTCTCTCCTTCGGTTGCTGAAATTTTATGGGGAGTTAATTCACAAGCCTCCACTCTCCAAGTCTTCTCAGATATATAAGTCACAACATGGCAGGATGGACTCACCACTCTGCTGACATGGGCTGGAGCCTGCTGACTCTCATGGTGGATATATTGGAGTGACTAAGTGTGGGCCGTAGACAGCAGAGCCTTTCTGGCTCCTTCTGAAAAGACCAAAGGACTCTGGGTTGCACACATAGCAGCTCTGAGGACACAGAGGTCTGAACAGGGTTGAAAAGGAAGAGTGGCCGACGGGAAAGCAGAGTTGGTGAGAGCAAGAGCCTACCTAAAACAGTGCTGTTGAATCTGTGCACAGTCCCTCTGTCTCACTGGACACCAGGCAACCTCAGTGCAAAGCACAGTCCAGGAAACAGACCAAGAACAAAGTCTGTCGACCTTGGCCAAGTCCCATGGCTAATAACTGGCAGAGGTAGGATTTGAACTCAGGTTTTTTCCTAGACCCTGTCCAAGCACGCCTGCCTTTCCCACCTTTCTTTGGGGGGGTTATGGGAGCTGGAAAGCAATTTTATGGGTGCAGTGTAAAAGCTGGATTGATGTCTGTGATCTGGTAGCTGCCCAAGGGGATCCAGTTTGCTCATCTTCCCTCTAGTCTTCAAAGCTGGCAGAGCCCCACAGCAGAGCTCGGGCCTCCCTCCCTCGTCTTGCAGAATGTTGTTCCCTCCTTTTATTTCAGGAGCCTCAGAAGAGAGCCTATGAGGTAGAACTGACCGAAAGGGGTGTGGCGTCTGGCTCTGCAATGCTGGATCACAAAATGTACTTCAAGAATTCAATCATTTGCCAACCTTGAGAAGCCATGGTTTGTATATTCTTCTTCTTGTTGTTGATGAAGACTAGTCAGTCCTCTTTCTAAGAAAGAAAGAGGAAAATAAACAAACAGATGCCAGACTTCAAAGTCGTACCTTTCGGTGACACTGAAGAGCTATGTCCTGCTCTTTCTATGCCCCTGTAACAAAACACCACAGGCTGGGAAATTTATAAACAACAAAAATGTGGTTCTTCGGTTCTAAGGCTGTGAGCAGCAAACTCAAGGCTCTAGCCAGTGCGGTGTCTGGGGAAGGCTGGATTATTACACATGGGATTGTCTGGACAGTCTCCTATGAGAGAAGGGATGGAAAATCAAAGGGACACAAAACTCCATGTCCTCCAACGCTGGGGGAGCAGAAGGGAGGGGACTTCACTCCTTCATGTCCTTGTATGTGTCTCTGATTGACGGATAAGAGCAGAGCCCCCGACTTCCTCACTTTCCCAGAGGCCTCACCTCTTAAGACCAGCGCAGCCGGGATTTCATATCTACAGCACAGACTGTAGTGAACAGCCGAGGGAGGCGGGTCCTGAGAGGTCTGCACCTAGTGGTTGGCCAGATCCTGGGCGACCCAGGTGCTGTTGATGCTATAATTCAAGAGCTGAAGCCTGTGGAACTTTAAAGAGTCTCCCAGGCTGGAGCGTCAAAAGGTAACACACAGGGTGACCCGGGCAGCCAGAGTTTCGGGAGCCAAGAGAAATACAGGGAAGTGAGCCCAACACTCAGCGGTGCCAATTTGCAAGCAGCAAGGGCCAAAGGACTTAGAAACCCAGCAGTGCTCCTGAGTCGTGTGGACATAAGAGCTTTAAAAATGTAATTAAAGAGCCACTGAAGAAGGGTTCTGTGAACGCCCGGCATCTGTAGCTGAAATCCCTGAAGAGTCGCATACGCTGGGGGAAGAGCAAGCATGAACTAGTCCACTTCTGAAGCCTGAAGCCAGCCCCACAGAAGCCTAGTTCCCACTAGGAAAATGTGGTTCGCCCCATTCCGTTGACTTTCCAGAAGCCTAGGATTCTCTCCATAGGGAAGTATAACACCAGGCATAGAGCAACATTTTATCTGTGACCCTTGGGCACCTGGGCTTACAACATTCAGATTGGATTATTCAGAGGGAGGGAGGAAGGGAGAGCGGCGGTGGGGGGTGGGGTGGGGGGACGGAGGGCAAAGGCTCAGACAGAGGATCAGAGGAGCCAGCCGGGCCATAGACACCACTGCATCTGGAATGCAGGGCCACTGGTCTTTCCAACCCTCCTCCCCCCAGGGCAGGGGCCTGCAGAACCAGTGTCTCTTCAGTCTGTCGCAGGGCTCGGTGCCTTTCTTGAGAGTTCATGGTAACTCACACACTGTCTAGAAGCTGCTCACAAACCAGCTGGACCCAGTGACGCTCCAGTCACTGCTGAGCCAGAGTGGCCAGAGGGGTTCCCATCCTCGGAGCATCTGGCTGTAAGAAGCCCCTCCCCAGCCCATTCGGTGACCTAGCCTGCTATCAGCCGTGGGAGGAGTGTGTGTACCGTGGGACCTGACAAAGCCGTAGATCATGGGTGGAGTGGGAATTTTCCTAGTACATGGCAGTTTTTAAACATTTACCTGTTTTAAAAGCAGAGAACTTAATTTATATTCATATATACACTTAGGCTGTACACACATAAACTCACAACCCCAACAATACACATGTACACACACATAGACAAACACACATAGACAGACACACAAACCCTAGTCCAGGGTGCACTGAATTCCCTTAGCTTCCACTTGGCTGGATGTCAGTGAGGACAAGGACAGACTAAAGCGCAGTGAATTCACTTTAGTTCAGTGTAATTTGACATTGAAGTTCTTGGTATTTGGGGTAAAAATCCGGTATGCAGATTCCTCCATTTTTTATACCAGATTAGTTTCCCAGGAAGAGCACCCAGATAGGAAGAGACAGCCAAAGGCTGAGGAGCTCTCAGCCACCCCCTGGGGAGGAGAGGAGACCTCAGAGAAAGAACTGAGAATGCCAAGACAAAACCCACAGCTGGTGCCACAGGCCCAGACCCCTGCCTGGACTCTTAAGCTGCTTAAATGAAGTGCTCATCCTTAGTGTCTTTCCATGAAAACCTAAGGCCCCGGCTCATCAGGAGTAGTGCACGCCTGTACACCCAGCTCTTAGAGAGCTGAGGTAGGCGAATGTCTAGTTCAAGAGCAGCTTGGGGTACACAGTGAAACTTAGTCTCATGAATAAATAACTCACGAGTCAAATTTTGCAGGTTTTGTTGCTGCTGTTTTATGAACTGGCAGATGTGATGGTGACTGAAAGATTCTGGGTCACTTTTCAGTGGACAATGGGACTCCAGTTATTGGAGCCACATGTTTACAAGTTCATAGTGACTGAAATCAAGGTGCTAGGCACCAGCAAGTCCAAGTGCAAACCCAGGTAAAGAGATTAGTGACTGTGTGACCTTAAGGAGATTACTTAACTTCTCTGGGCTCTGGGTGTTTGGTTTTTGTTTTATCCATAAAGTGAAGATAAAAACACCTCCCGACACTGTTGCTGTGAGGTTTCTGTGTTTGAAAGGTTCTTTTCATTAAATTAGTGTGTGATCCAGGGCTTCTCTAGTTCACATTGTCCCTGAATCCTCTTTGGACTTCCACTACTCTTGAAAAGTGTGGAAAATGTTTCTGGTGCTTGAGCATTTCCAGTCTGATTAAGGTTTACTCCAGGATTTTCATAAGCAAACTTTTATTTTATAGGAATCCAGATTACAAGTGCTACTTGCTTATTAAACCAAGGCCATCTCCTGAGGAAGTTACCATTCACTGGAAATAAACCCAGAGGAAGAAAATACATCCACAAACTCCGGAAAGCGACGACCACTGGGAGGGAGGCAGGGTCTTTTCCTCACGGGGCAGATGTGTCCTTCCCACAGGGGCTAACACCATGCCGCTGGAGGTGTGTCCTCTGAGGGTCACCTGTCAGGTGTGTGGAGGATGCCTGCACAGCTGGAATCAAAATCTTGTCATGAGCAATTATCTGTAGACCGTGGATAGCTAATCATCTTTTCCTCTTTAAAAAAAATTTAAAAAGGAGGGGGCTGGAGAGATGGCTGCTCTTCCAGAGGACCTAGGTTCAATTCCCAGCACCCACATAGTAGCTCACACCTGCCTGTAACTCCAGTTTCAGGGGAGCTGACAGCTTCACACCAATGCACATAAAATAAAGTTAAATAAAAATTAGTTATTTAAAAGGTATTGAAAGCAACATAATCCTGTTATTTTCCTGTCTTCACACCATGTGCAGCCCAGTCTGGCCCCATCGGCAATATTTCCATGCTGCACACTGGCTTTCCACAGGAGGATGAAGGGCCCTCTGAAGGCAGCATCCATGGCTAGGTGAGTATACTCTGGAGATGCCCCTTCAACCAGGACTTCTGTGAAGAACTTGGCTTTGTGGTACAAGCAGGCTGCAGCAGATAACAGCCCTTCTATGGACGTGGGAGTCATCTCCTTCATTCAGGATTTAGATCATTTTCGTTGAACAGTCATGCAACAAATGCTGATCATGCTGAACAGCCCACAGGGCCTTCCATCAAAGAGCCTGCCTGCCGGTAGACATTGGTTTCCACAAGCTTGGTGTGGGAGGAAGAGAGATTCCCATTTCCTGTGGAAGTTAGGAGGATGTCAGTGAGGAACTGGCCTCTGAGATGAACCTTTCTTGGCAGTAGAGGAGCTTGTATGTCAGGGAGGGGCCATCAGCTGCAGCAGGGTGGAGGAGGGGCGGGGGTGTTCAAGGAAGTGACTTTAACCTTGGTGCCTCTGAGGGAGAGAAAAGTGGTCACAATGAGGAAGGCAGGGAAGGGCCTTAGACTGAGGACACA
>NC_050447.1:125205235-125215235 GCF_903995425.1 Onychomys torridus | reverse complement strand
GGGTAATTTCTGCCCAACCTGGGCTACACAGGGAAGCAAAATCAGGAAGATGCAAATACAAGTTTACGGCACTTGAAACCACATGGCCACCCCAATGCAAAACAACCCCACTCAAGTGTACCTGGGAAATTTCCTTGCAGCTTT
Source organism: Onychomys torridus (assembly GCF_903995425.1). Classification (NCBI taxonomy): domain Eukaryota; kingdom Metazoa; phylum Chordata; class Mammalia; order Rodentia; family Cricetidae; genus Onychomys; species Onychomys torridus. The sequence goes on along the minus strand of NC_050447.1, from coordinate 125,215,091 downwards.
AGGCTGAGTAAATTAAATGCCAGAACTTCATTAAAAAGAAAAACTTCCTCTGGGGGTTAGGTTAATTTTCATGAAAAAGCGGGAAGAACTGAGCCTAGAGGGAAAGTCAGTCTTGCTAGGCTAGTCAGGCTGGTTGGAGAGAGAGAAGTAATAAAGGAAAGGGAGGGTGCCACAGAGTTACCTCACCGCACCAGGCTCTGCAGCTAACCGCCTGCAACTGCTCTTCCCGGAGCTGTGAGCATTCACACGGCTTCTGGGTGGGATCCCACCATGCAGAAAACACACAGGCACAAGGCAGAGGCCTGAGCAGGGAAGAATGGAACCCAGGGGACACTGAGCCTGATGTGCAGGACAGCTACATTGGTTTCAGTGGCAGATGGGTGCTTTTCCTCTGCGATGCTGTCCTGTGGGGGTCTGTCCACCAGCCTTCCCGTACCCTGCCTGGATGTCACAATGCACAGACACCTAGCCTCCCAAGGGGGAACCACACTTCCCTGAGGAGCACCTCCCTCTTCTGTACTGGCAGCAAGCATAGGAGACTTCTTAGAATACAGAGGCCTGTCCTTCAGAGAGGAAGGACAGCCAAGGCTGTCCTGCATAATGTCCACCACCATTCAGAAATAGAGAGCCAATGAAATGCACAAAAGCATGCCCTGATACTTCAAAACCAGATCAGTGTGAGGCAGCTTTGGAGCAGAGAACCCCCAAAACACACCTGGCAGAGGCTGACCCATCTCAGCAGGCCCCTGGATACCCTCAGAGTCCACAGACAAGTTTCCTCAGCTGGTCTCTACACTGGCCTCATACAGGTCACAGAGGATGCCTGTTGTCAATAGATATTAACTGTTTGCTTACAAACAGCAACTTAACCCACTGAAGTGCACTTAATATTTGTACACACTAGTTGTACCTGTGGGTATGCATATGTGTGGAAGCCAGAGATGGATGTCACTATTGTTCCTCAGATGTCATCCACCTTGTAATTTGAGCCCTAGGGACCTGCCTCTCTCTACACTTCCCCAGCACTGGAATTACACAGTGCCAGCCATTCAGCTTTTTAAATGGACATTTTCATTCACACCATCCATCTTCATACATGCACCTTATCCATCTCTAGATTACCTACAAAACCTAACACATAGTGAATTCTATGTAAATATGTGGCACTGTCAGGGAACAGGGCATGAAAGACAGTGCAGTGTGCACATATTCAGGACAGAATCAGACTGGGTGTCTGAATATTGTCTGAGGCTGGGTCAGTCTTCAGGAAGCCGTGGCTGTGAGGGTTACAGGTTCACTGAACCAACCCCTCTGTTTAAGGGGAGAAGGTGAGGATTGTTACAATTCTTAGTGGTGGGGTTCTTATTTGTAAGACTTAGCAAGGCAACCACTGGCACCCGCTCAGTTTTCCTTATGACTCATAAGTAGCATGCCACTGAGTGGACCGTATGAGCCCTCTGCTAGTGGATTAAAATGTAAGTTCTCGGCTACTGCTCCAGTGCCATGCCTTCCTCCTGCTGTGTTCCCCACAGCAGTGATCATAGACTCGAATCTTTCCAACTCTGAAAGACTCAACAACCGTCTTCATTTCTAAGTTGCCTTGGTCGTGATGTCTCTTTGCAGCATGGAAAAATAACCAAAACAACAGGCATGTTCTACACAATGCTAAGGGCTCAAGCAGCTGCAGAGCTGGGTGCTGCCTGAGGTGGGGGGTGCCTGTCAACCAGTCCTTTTCAGATACCGTCTGTGCAGGGCTCAGTCCCTAAAATCATCGTTTCTAAATAGCATTTTTATTTATTCCTCGAGAATTTCATACATAGTAATATAGTGTGTTTTGATTGTATTCACCCAATATTCCCCCACTCAACAAGCCCTTCCCCACTTCATCTCCTCTTCCTCCTTCCCCTTCACCTTCTCTCTACCCTCCTCTCCTCCTCTCCTCCTCTTCCTTTACTGACCCACTGAGATGGGTCAGGGTTGCCAGTTCACACAAGGCTGCAGAGCTGTGCACTCGAACATGGGCAACCTGCCAGCAGCTACACCCTCAAGGAAAAATGTCTCCCTCCCTCTCTCCCTCAGCAGCCACCAACTGCCCGTAACTTCTCAGCTAGGGGTGGATCTTCACTGCCCCTCCCCAATCAGTGCTGGAAAGTTGAGTGGCTGGAGCCTGTGCAGACTCCGCAGGTAACCACACCTCTGTGAGTTCTTGCATGCAATAGCATGTCCTAGCTCTCCTCCCCTTCCTGTGGCTGTTACATTCTTTCCATCCCCTCTTCCGTGATGCCCTCTGACCCTTGGAACAGGGCACAGTGATGACATAAAGGGCCTGTTTAGGGATGAACACTCACAAAGCTTAATTTTTTGTTTGTTTGTTTAAGAGGATTTGGGGTTTGGGGAAGATCCTTGGTATTTGTTCATTTCTCTGCAGCTTTAAAAAAATTAATCAAGGTCAGGGTGGAGCTCAGTGGTAAAGCACATGCCTAAAATGCATGAGGCCCTGGGTTTTTAATCCCACACACACACACACACAGAGAAAGAGAGAGAGAGAGAGAGAGAGAGAGAGAGAGAGAGAGAGAGAGAGAGAGAGAGAGTCAACATTGTGCAGAGGGATCATGTCCCTTGTGGGGACAAGCTGTAAAGGCCATGTTGAGCCAGTTGCCCCATTCTGCTCTTTTGAATACAGAAGAGTGAGATTATTTGCCGGGACAGAGCCCCCTTTGCTATCATGAGTTCTGAGAGCATCTGGAAGGTCCCTGAGGCCAGCAAGAAGCCAGGGCATCATTAGGTTCTTTTGGTGGACAGAAGTGAGTGGGACTTGGGGGCTGTCACAGGGACTGGAGACCCCTCACACTGGGCCCCGTGAGTCTCCTCAAGATCCAGCTCCTCCACCTGCTCACTTGGAGTCTGGTAAGAGACTGAGTAGCCCGCCTTTAGAATTCCTGTGCTGTGTAATTTGGGAGGAGATAAAATACCACAAGAGGTGTTGCTCTGAGGGGCCCTGCAGATTAGGAGACTTCCTCCTTCCCATGAATCAGCCTGCTGTCAGGAAATGCAGCAGCCTGGGCTGCCCCAGTTACCACAGCCATTGCTGGGCTCCATTGACAGCCCCTAGCACCATCGTGACTTCTTCCAGAATGATCCTCTAACAGAAGCCGTGTTCATGGTGGAGGGATTCTAACTGAAAGAGTATATTGGTTATTCTTCTCACTGCTGTGACAAAAATACCCCCCCCCAACACACACAAGTCAACTTAAGAAGAGAAGGGCATATTTTGTCTCACAATTTAAGGATCCAGTCCATCAAAGCAGGGATGACGTGGCTCTGGGAGCTTGAGGCCCCTGGTCACATTGCATCTTCAGTGATAAATCAGGGAGCAACAAATGCTGGTGCTCAGTCTGCTTTCTCCTTATTCAGTCTGAGACCCCAGCAGACAGAACGGTGCAGTCCATAAGGATGGGTCTTTTCCCCTTAACCTAGTCTAGAGAATCCCTCACAGACGGGCCCAGAATTTGTTTCCATGGTGACTGAGTCCATCAAGCTGTCAGTCAAGATGAACCATCACAACTGTTTCCTTGAGTGCTGGCCTTCCGCAGGACGTCCTTAGAACCCCATGGGAAATGTGAATATTTTGCCCTGATAATTCCCCTCCAATCAGCAGCTGTGTGGTTGTCCTAGCCTGGTGACTTCGCAGGTTTATAGGTACTATGGGGAAAAGATGGGGTTGGCCAATAAGAGCACAGGGGCTCAAAGGCAGCCACTTCACCGAAAAGCTCACCAAAGCTGCATCTCTGGAACCTCCTGCCCAGCTTGCTGGCAGCTTCCAAGAGGGGTCTTCTTTCCCCAATTTTCTTTTCCTTAAGTTTTATGAGCCTGTCCCTCCAGGAGGAAGTGTTTCCGTTCTGAGGAAAGAGTCCCACAGCATCTAAGTGATAATGTATATTGTATCTCTATACCCAACTAATTTCATATCCTCAAGCTCTATGTATTTGTTGTTACAAATGGCAGCGTTCGCTTCCTTTTCATACCTACACAGTACTCTACAGGCTATGCCTACCATATTGTTTTATCCACTCATCCACTGGTGGGCCCTTAGGCTGGTTTCCGCCTCTTCGCTATTGCGGGTAGTTCAGCGAACAGCAAGCATGCCGGCGGCGTCTCTTCCACACACTGACTTCGAATCCCTGAGACGCATGTCCGGAAGTAGGAGTTGGTCCTGTTTTCAGCTGAGGTCAGGTCATTTACTTTTCCTTTAGTCTTGGGACTTGGATGTTCCTTTACCCCTAGAGATGAGGCTTCTTTTGTTCTGAAAATGTACTTATAACTGAAGCATGCATTCTACCCCATTTATTTAATGCTGTATTTTTGTGGGATATCAGTGTTGCTTATCTTGGATCTTCTTTGGCTTTGGGGATTTTTTTAAAGTTCTGTCCCCTTTTTCTCAAGCTATTGCCTCGTCTTGTGGGTTCCCTAGAGACTCACATCTGCCCTCTTTGTCACTCAGAACAATAGCTGCCATTTATTTTCTGGTCTTTACCCTCCACATATGACCTCAGTCAGCTGATCCCTGGTGCCTTTTTATTCCTGCTTCTCTTTCCCCTGATAGACAACTGTGGTTTAAAAGTCTTTGCTCAAGACTTTTAAAGGTGGTGGTGGCGCACACCTTTAATCCCAGCACTCGGGAGGCAGAGGCAGGTGGCTCTTTGTGAATTTGAGGCCAGCCTGGGCTACAGAGTGAGTTCCAGGAAAGGCTCCAAAGCTACACAGAGAAACCCTGTCTCAAAAACAAACAACAAACAAACAAACTCTTTGTTCAGTTACCTTTGTTGAACAATGCTTGGGTAAACTTTCTCTTTCTGCTGTTAGTTTTCCCTGTTGCCTTGCCTTTCATTTCCTTTGAGTAACTATGTAGACTCCCAGTGGGCTCGTCTTCGAAAAGAATCATGGATGTAGCAGGACATCAAACTCAGATTGCCATAGGGAAGCCATCTGTGCTCACAGATTCCTCCGAACAAGCAGTACTCTGTGCCTTGGAGGACAACATGGAGAAACAGCACAGGGCTGAGTCCCAAGGTCATGAGGGGACTGGGTGCGGGGCAGAGCCTCTCCTGTCCTTCCTGCAGGAAAGCGGGAGACGGCAGAACCGAGCAGGCAGAGCCGAGCAGGCACAGGGCTAGTTGGTTTACAAAGCGATGTCAGGCTCTGGTGAAGAGGGCCTTCCCTGGTTGCCTGCTCCTGTAGAGTGGTCAGAATAGGTGACCCATAGGTCGGCATATGACAGCCTGATAAAGGAAGTGGTTCAAGGTGAACTTTGGATTGGTTTGTTTTCATATGGAGTGTTTCACTTTCTCTAGAGATTGCTCAGTGCTGGGATGGATAGCACCCCTAACATCAGCAAGTCCCTGGGTATCAAAATATCAGAAGATAAAGAGTAAAAGCTGTAGTTAATACACATACTTCACTAGGTTCTCACAGTGAAGATCCAAGAAAGAGGCCAGGGAGAGGACAAGCAGTGAGTATGGAAAGCACCCAGAGCCTTCTGCACAGGACAGGTACCTCTCGAAGGCAAAAACCACATTGTCAGAGCTACACTCCAGCTAGGAATTCCCAAGTGGGAATTTCAGAACCCTCCTTGCAAGTGTTACAGCTCTGGAGGGAAAGGTACCCTGACTTGTAGAGAAGTCTGGCTATACCTGGAGCTACAGAAATATAACAATCTGTTCCAGCTTCTGGAACAAGTTACTTTTTTTCTGCTCAGTCCCCCTACTGGAAAGTCTCAGCAAAGGTTCTTTGGCTCTACACCATCGAAAGGAGATCTTCACCCAAAACTCTTTTAAGAAAGAGATTTATTTGGGAAGGAATTGTCCAGGAGAGTGGCAGCCTCCACAACTGAACGGACAGCCCACAACTGAACAGACAGAGAGGCTGATATAGGGTTTCTTAGGGGTGAAGTTTCTGCAGGGAGAAGATTTTCTGCTCGGGGTTGGTTGGTTTCGTTGGTCAGGGGCAGAGTTGGCTCTGATTTCAGGCCAAAGTGTGTTTCTTTCACTGGCCCTTTTTAGCCTTTTAGCTTTAGTTTTAGGGCCAGAGCATATTTCTTTCACTGGTTCTGATTCTAGGGCTAAAGTGTGTTTCTGTGGCTCTGGTTTCAGGATCAGGGTGTGTTTCTTGGGTTCTGGGTTCAGGGCTAATGTGTTTCTTTGGCTGGCTCTAGTTTCAGGGCCAGGGTGAGTTTCCTTGGCTGGCCCTTTCCCCCTATACTCCACACTTACTGAATCACTTACAGAACAAAACCCTCTACAGTAAACGGGGTCAGGGCTTCAAGGAAATGGTTGTGTAATAACAAAAGGGTCAGACATTCAAGGAGACATAGTAACCCTAAACATGTATGCACAGATCAACAGGGCACCAAAATGCACAAGGTAAACCTTGACAAAGCCGAAGACATAAAGAGACAGCACCTGTATTGTGATTTGGAATTTCAGTGTCTCTCTTTCTATAACAGATGAAATAGAAAATCAATAGTAATAAAGAGGCCAGGGCAACACTGTCAGCTAACCTGACCTTTGTGAGATGGTTAGTCTTACAACAGAAACATGCATTCCTCTCACGCTGACATGGGATAGTTACCAAAATAAAATGTTTGCTTAGAAAATTTGTTAAGTTTAAGTTTTAAAAGCCATGTGACTTATTTTTGAACACAACAAAAATTTAACTGGCAACTAGTAATGGGATTTGGTACAACCTATGAGTAAAAAAAAAATCTCAGAAGAACTCTTAAAATATTTTGAGTAGCATAAAAATGAAAATGCATTGATTAGTTCAGCACTCGCTGCTCTTGCAGAGGACGCCAGTTTGATTCCCAACATCCTGACAGCTCACAACTATCTGTAACTTCATTCCCAAGAGCTCTGATATCCTCTTCTGACATCCATGGGTACCAGGTACACACATGGGCACACATACAAATATGTAGGCAAAATATTCATACACACAAAATATTTCTTTTAAAAAATGAAAGTACAGCTTACCAGCATTTTGAGAATGATGCCCGAAGTAGAGCTTAGAGGGAAATTCCTAACAGAGTCCACTGCTGTAGCCAACTTTCTGTGAGTAAGTACTTCATAAAGACAAGCAGTCTAATTCGGCTAACAGTGTAGGGCTTAAAAACCCACCTCAGGCAGCCGCCTCAGGGCAGTACCTCTCAGCCATGCAGCCATGCCCAGTGGCACCACATGGTAGAAGAAGGTGACAGAATAATGGCTGTGAATGAGACCAAACTGTTGGGGTGACTTCACTTTATAACCATCTGCTGGACTAAGCCAGTCCGATAGACTTAACTAAGTCCTCTTAGATAGTCTTTCATCGTTTCCAAGGGTGGTACCCCAGCGAACTTGCCCCCTCACACCAGACCCCACCTTAAAAGTTCTGCCACTCAAACATGCCCCACCCCGGCCAAGCTTCCAACACCAGAACCTTTGAGTGGCGCACCCAAACCATGAAGATACATCAGATAAAAGGAGTGTGTCAAGACAGTCGCCTACAGTCTTAGGTGAGGGTGCTCCGTGGAATTACAGTAAATTAATCTTAAACCACAATGGTGAGAACTTTGAAACCAAAAATAGGGAACTGCAAACAAAAATTAATAAAACCCACTTCAAGCCTTTAAAATTATCAACAGAATTATTAAATCATCAAACATGGTTTACAATAACAACAAAAAATGAGAAGAAAATTTGATGTACCTTAAATTTGGTACATGGTTTTAACCAGGATGTGTGGGAATGATTGGGAAACTGTGTGTCAGGGACCGTCATCTCCACTGACCCTTCTCGGCCGGCAGGTGTTTGTATGGGATCCCTGCCTTCCGACTCGAGCTTCATTTTGAATATGAAATTAACAAGCGGGCTGTCCCGGGGCCCCTCACTTCTGCTTTCTGTCTTGTCTTGCTTACTGACACTTTGAGGAAAAGCCACTTCCCTAGTTACAGACACCAGTCAACAGCAGGAAGCCTCCACCGCCCTCCTCTGCCCATTCTCCACGGCAGCCATCCCCGTTTTCAAGCCTGCCAGCTTGGTGCTTTCCACGCTCCATGCCCCCCGGGGCCTTCTGTGAGTCCAAGAAGGTAAGTCAGATCTTCAGCAATCAGCAGTGTGACCCTAGAGTTCTCTGTGATGGACCGGCGTGAGAGGGCACGCCAGTAGCTGAGTGTGTGTACTTCCCTGGTCGATACCATGTCCTGGCTACGTTCATTGAGCTGTGGAGGACTTGACAATTCCTGGAGTTCTCAAGTGACAAAACTATATTTCTCCCCTGTTTACAAAACCTTTGCCACTTTCTTTGAGCTTTGAGGGTAATTTGTGTATTTAGATACAGTCATGAAATCACAGGAGCCCATCGAAATTTCCTGGAATATTTTATAGTCACGAATTTCAGAAAAACCTGGGTTTTCTTGAGAAAGCATGGTATGTCCTTTGTGTCTAACTTGGGTTGCTTGGCTTCTCTAGCAGCCTTGAGGGCCTTGTGTCAATTGTTCTTATGAGGTGGGCAGATAGGGAAGTAAAAATAGTGCTTAGACTCCAGCAGCTTCAGCCAGGCCGCCGTGTCCTAGACACAGTGGAGTCTGCTGGTCACAGTGTCCACTGCGACCTCTACCCTGGCCACCTAACTGGGGTTCTTTGGGTTGGAGCTTCCTGGGGCTTGAGGTGGGAACCAAAGGAATACTGTGACTTGGCTGTTCATTTGCTCTGGTTGCTTTGACCCAAGATGATGGTACTGAAAGCTAGAAGACATTTTGATCATGAAATGTCTGACACTTGGTCAGTTGTTGGTATTTTATGTGTGAGTGTACATGTATGTATATGTGTGTATATGTATATACCTGTATGTATGGTGTGCATGTGTGTGTGAGAGAGATGGAGAGGAGAGGAGAGACAGAGACAGAGATAGATAGATAGATAGATAGATAGATAGATAGATAGATAGATAAATAGACAGATGTATGTAGTATAGATGTGTATATACCTGGATATGTGTGTGTGTGTTTATGTATGTGTGTGTGCTGACACATGTATGCCATAGTGCACATGTGGATGTCAGAAGACAGCCCCGAGTGAATGTCAGCCTCTTTGTTATTCAATGCTACATATATAGGCTTCCTGGCCACACGCTCTGGGGAGTTCTGCTGTCTCTACCTTCCATTTTACTGTAAGGCACTGGGATTACTGATATGTGGGGAGTGGCTTTGATGGTTCGCCCTGGTTGGCTTCTCTGCTGTGCCAAGGAGCTGTTCAGTTTGCTCTACCTGCCTGGCCAAGGGGAATGTGGTCTACCTGCTTCCCTCTTGGGAAAACGCTGGCTTCTAGCAGAAGTTTTCAAGTTTCCTGCTTAAAATCACCAAGAGAGACGTTTGTACCAGTCTCCTGGTCTCTGGCCTCCATGCTGAGTCTTTGCTGGTCTAAAAGCATGTGTGGAGCTGGCGCCCTGAAAACACAGATGCTCGACCTGAGAGCATTCTCTTCCTTATTCCAGGAGTGTCATCTGCAAGCCACATCAGCTGGTCACTGGAAGATGTAAAAAGTAGACTTGAGAGCCAGGGCATAGGCAGCCTTGGCTACATCCTGGCACCTTCCATTCCAGAACTTTCTTCTACCTTCATGTTGCCAGGGAAACAAGGAATTCATGTTCTCTCTGGCACATCACTGGCTGACTAGCTTGTGGTATCTGTTCAGCAGGTCTGTCCAATGGAGCTGAGATTTAGATTTGAAAATTAAGTGCACCAGAAGCCGTGGAGATAGCTTAGTTGGTAAAGTGCTTGTCAAACTAGCACAAAGACCTGAGTTCCGTCCCCAGCACTCAC